>NW_007248670.1:647227-682379 GCF_000164805.1 Carlito syrichta
TGTTTTTTTTTTTTTTTTTTAGATATCCTGTTTGTGTATGGGTATTTTTGAGGGAGAGTACATCAGTAGGGGGATTTTTGTTGGTTTTTGTGTTTGTATGATTGTCATTTTAAAAATTGTTTATTTTTTCTGTCTTTGTGTCTCTTTTCATTTGTTACTTGGTATGCCTGTCTGTTTTCCCTTTTCTTCTCTCTCTCCACCTTCCTCTAGGCTCCCTTCTTTCTTTTTCCATTCTTTTCCTTTTTCTTACCTCATTTTGCTTTCAGGGGGCAAACCTATACCCCTACTGCATGCACAGATTGTAAGGCAGTGGGAAGTAGGTTCTAGGGGGCCCATACACTTGTCAGCAGATACTGGGATCTGCAGATAGTTTCTGAATCACAGCTCCTCTTCAATTAAATCTCAAAACTGCAAAAGTATAGCCCCCCCCACCCATAGTCCAGCTTCAGAACTGAACAAGGTCAGAGGATCCACATAATAAAGAATAGGAGATTGAGCAAACAGAAGTAAAAGGTACCCCTCCATCCCTGAACAACAGAATTAAAGAAGAGGTTAAGAAAAAGAGGGGTGTGTGTGGGGAAAAGCTACACAAATGAAGAAAAACCAAAGGAAGATTATGGGTCTTACACAGATCTCTGGAAGGTCAGCTATTGAGAATACAGACTGCAGAACAAAAACAATGAAGAGCCCTGAGAATAATTGGTTTCAAACTACAAACCCAGATATCAAGAGATTAATAGAGAGAATAAATAGAATTGAGGAGAGACAAGAGGAAAAAATGAAGGAGTTGATAACTGAGATAACAGCAATAAAGAATACAGTGAATGAAATAAATAACAAACTGATAAGCATGGAAAGCAGAATTAACCAAGCAGAAGAGAGAATCTTAGAGCTCGTGGACCAAAATATGGAACTAACCCTAACTGTTAAAAATATAGAAAAGAAGCTTAAAAAGACAAAACAAAACCTCTGAGAAATGAGCAATTATTTCAAGAGGCCGAACCTAAGATAAATTGGAATTCCTGAGGCAGATAGAGAGATAAAGACCACTGTGGAACAAACATTCCATGAACTTATCCAAGAAAACTTCTCTCATCACATCAGTGATACGACCATTCAAACACAAGATATTCGAGAACTCCTGCAAGACAACAAATGAGAACACCAACTCCTTGACACACAGTAATTTGCCTATACAAAGTAGGTGTAAAGAAGAAATCCTAAAGGCAGTAAGAGAAAAAGGTCAGACTACCTACTGGGGAAGACCAATTAGAATAGCAGCAGACTTATCTATAGAAACATTTCAGGCTAGCGGGGCTTAGAGCCCAGTCTTCAAAGTACTTAAAAGATAAACTGTTTCAACCAAGAATTACCTACCCAGCTAAGCTAAGCTTCATCAGGGATGGAGAATTAAAATCCTTCCCAGACATTCAATCCCTAAGAGCTTACGCTGCCTCCAGACTAGCTCTACAAGAAACACTTAAGAAAGTATTAAACACAGAAGAAAGGAAAAAAAGAACTACATCGCCTTTCCCAAGAATGCAGGAAAAAGATTGAAAGCACACATGAATCAACTCAAAAATCAAAAGAAAGACAACAAACAAACAGCAGCAACAACAAACTCTATAAGAACCTCATGACAAGGATAAACTCTCACATCTTAATAATTAGCCTGAAAGTGAATGGACTAAATGCACCATTGAAAAGACATAGAATGGCAAAATGGATAAAATATCATGAGACAACAATATATTGTCTCCAGGAGATTCATCTCATCAGAAAGGGCACTCACAGATTCAAAGTAAGAGGATGGGAAACAAAATTTCAGGCGAATGGAACACGAAAGTAGGACTCGCAATCTTAATATCAGACAAAATACCCTTTAAGCTATCAAAAATTTAAAAGACACTGAAGGTCACTGCATAATGATACAAGGTTCCATCCATCAACAAGAAATATTCATCCTAAACATATATGCACCCAACATAGGAGCACCAACTTTTATAAAACAGCTTCTAAGTAAACTTAAAAAAGATATTGACCCTGACACTGTCATAACTTGGGACTTAAATACTCCACTCACAACCCTAGACAGATCATCAAGACAAAAAATCAACAAGGAGATCTGGAACCTCAATGTGACACTTGACCAAATGGACTTAGTTGATACCTACAGAACACTCCACCCAACAACCATGGAATATACATTCTACTCATCACCACATGGAAGCTATTCTAAGATCAACCACATCCTTGGCCATAAATTAAGCGTAAACAAATTCCACAAGATTGAAATAGTGCCATGCACCTTCTCAGACCACAGTGGATAAAAATAAATATTAGCACCAACAAAGTTCCCCCAAAACATGAACACTAAATTGCATGATGCTAAACAACTCCTGGGTCAACATGGAAATCAAAACAGATTAAAAGATACCTGGAAACAAATGAAAATGAGGAAACATCTTATCAACAACTCTGGGATGCCATGAAAACAGTACTAAGTGGGGATTTTACATCTCTATGAACACATATGAAGAAAATGGAGAAATCATAAGTTAACAGCCTAACAAGTCACCTAAAGAAGCTGGAAAAACAAGGATACCAAAGCCCTAACTTCAGCAGAAGAATCCAGATCACCAAAATAAAAGCCCAAATTCAGGACATAGAAGACAAAAAGATAATACAAAAAAATCAACGAAACAAAAAGCTGGTTCTTAGAAAGGATAAACAAGATTGATGGACCCCTAGCTAGGCTGTCCAAGAAAAAGAGAGAAAAGCCCAAATAAACACAATCAGCAATGTAAAAGATCAAGTCACAACTGACCCCAATGAAATATAAAAGATTATCAGAGACTACTAGGCACATTTGTATGGGAACAAACTTGAAAATCTAAAGGAAATGGAGGACTTTCTGACATCACACAACCAACACCCCTTTTTGGTAAAAACCCTCAAACATCGAGGCATATATGCAAGATGCGTCAAAATAGTAACAACCATCTATGAGAAACCCACAACCAGCATACTGCTAAATAGACAGAAATTGGAACCATTTCCCCTGAAAACCAGAACAAGACAAGGATGCCCACTCTCACTTCTCCTGTTCAGTATAGTTTTGAAAGTCCTAAGCAGGCAGTCAGACAAGAGAAGGAGATGAAGGGAATCCATATAAGAAAAGCTGAAGTTAGGTTATCTGTCTTTGCAGATGACATGATTCTATACCTCAAAAACCCAAGAGAATCTGTCAGAAGCCTCCTTGCACTGATAAAGGACTTTGGCAAAGTCTCAGGGTATAAAATAAATGTGCAAAAGACAGTTGCATTTCTATATACCAGCAATAAACAAACTCAAATAAAAAGCACAATCACATTCACAATTGCTACCAAAAAAAAAAAAATTGAAATTCCTTGACATCTTCCTAACCAGAGACGTGAAAGACCTTTATGATGAAAACTACAAAACACTGCTCAAAGAAATCAAAGATGACACAAACAGATGGAAAAATATTCCATGCTCATGGATTAGAAGAATTAGCATTGTTAAGATGTCCATCCTACCCAAGACAATCTACAGATTTAATGCAATTCCCATTAAATTACCAGCAGTATTCTTCTCAGACCTGGAAGCAACAATATAGGAATTTATATGGGGACATAAATGACCTCGAATAGCCAAAACAATCCTCAGGAGAAAAAAAAAAAAAAAGCAGGAGGTATCACACTTTCAGACTTCAAACTTTATTGTAAAGCTACAATAATCAAAACAGCTTGGTATTGGTACACAAATAGGCATGTAGACCAATGGAACAGAGTAGAGATTCCAGAAACAAACCCTCAATTTCTCAACCAACTCATCTTCGACAAAACCTCCACCACCAACCACTAGGGAGAGGAGAACCTATTCAGTAAATGTGCTGGGAAAACTGACTGACCATATGCAGAAGATTAAAACAAGACCCCTACCTATCACCATACACAAAAATCATCTCTAAATGGATCTAAGAGCAAAATGTACAACCTCAAACTATAAGAACCTTAGAAAATGCAGGAGACACCCTTATGGAAATTGGAATGGGCAATCAATTCCTGATGCAAACCCCAAGTGCCCATGCTATAAGAGATAAGATAGAAAAGTGGGACCTCATCAAACTGACAAACTTCTGCAAAGCCAAAGAAACCATCAAAAGAGCAGGGAGACAGCCCACAGACTGGGAAAAAATGTGACACACAGATATGAAGTGAGCATATGCTGCTGCAAAAATGGTACCAATAAACTTGCTTGGCTCAGGGTTGCCATAAACCTTCAATTTGTAAAAACAACAGCAACAACAACAACAACACAGGGTCTTTGTAGTACATAAAGCAGAGTGTGATAAAATGAAGTATGCATGTACATTATATGCATTCTTCTAATATCTGCCTTTATCTTTTCTTTTGTTGTTAAAATTAATTTATGTTGTTCTGTAGGACATTTATTTTCATGACTTTGTACTATTTTGTGATGAATATATGATAATTTGTTGTGTTGTTGTTTGACATGCTTTGTTTTATTTTTTCTACTATGAACAATTGTGCAATAAATATTATGTGTCTTGTGGTATACATGTGCATAAGTATCTCTACCTAGAAGTAGAATTGCTGGGTTATGGGTTATATACATATTCAATTTCTTTTTGTTTTTTTGTTTTTTGAGTTGGAGTCTCACTCTGTCGCCCAGACTGGAGTGCAGTGGCCGCTCCCGGCCACCGCAGCCTCGACCTGCTGGGCTTCGGCAATCCTTCCGCCTCAGCCTTCTGAGTAGCCGGAATTACAGGCATGCGCTACCACGCCCAGCTGATTTTTGATTTATTGTAGAGATGAGGTCTCACTGCCCAGGCGGGTCTTGAACCCGCAGGCTCAGGCAATCCACTCACCTCAGCCTCTCAAAGGCGCAGGATTACAGGCTGAGCCACCCGGCCCGGCTATTCAATTTCAAATAATATCAAATTGTTTTCCATTTTGGTTTGTGGCAGAAGGTGACTATATATACAATGAAAATTTCCTCTTCTTCCTGGACACAGAGTTAGGTTGTATTTTCTATCTTTCTTGCAACAGAAATGGCCATGTTAGTGGGTTCTATTCAGTAGAATGTGAGTAGAAGTATGCCACTTTCAGGCCTGGTCCACAAAATTCTGCCATGCCTGATCATCCACTGTCTCTTTTCCCGTCTTTTGCCCAAGTTTTGTTTCTTTCATACCTATTCTTTTACCTTTTTCCCCTGTTACTTTACTAGCTAGACCTGTACAATGTCGAATAGAGGTAGTGATTGATGGATATCCTTGTCTTGTTTCTACTTTTAAAATGCTTCAAATATTTCACAGTTGTCTACAATATTTTCTGTATTTTCTAGATACTCTTTATAAAGTAAGGAGGTTCACTAATCATCAGGGAGATGCAAATCAAAACCACACTGAGATACCACCTAACTCCAGTCAGAATGGCAATTATCAACAACTCAAAAAATAACAGCTGCTGGAGAGGGTGTGGTGAAAAGGGAACACTTCTACACTGTTGGTGGGAGTGTAAACTAGTGCAACCTCTGTGGAAAGCAGTGTGGCGATTCCTAAAAGCTCTAAAAATTGACCTTCCATATGACCCTGCAATCCCCCTACTGGGAATATACCCTGAAGAACACAAATCACTCTATAAAAAAGATACCTGCACACGTATGTTTATCGCAGCATTGTTCACAATAGCAAGAACCTGGAAACAACCATGCTGCCCATCAAAAGAGGACTGGATTAAAAAAATGTGGTACATATACACGATGGAATACTACGCACTATAAAAAAGAACAAAATCATGAATTTCGCTGCAACCTGGATGGAACTAGAGTCTATAATACTGAGTGACCTCTCACAAAAACAAAAATCCGAATATCACATGTTCTCACTCATATAATGGACCTTGAACATCCAATGCAATACTATGAGAAAATGACGGATGGTACTGGGAAACTATGGGGGGGAGGGGGATGGGATTAACAGTAGCAAATATCTGTCGGGGGATGGGAAAACACTTCTTATCTACAGGGTGCCTGAATGAAACGTCATTGTACACCTAACCCTTAACTGTACCCCACAAAACCATAATAAAAAATACTGATTAATGAAAAAAAATAAAAAATAAAAAAATAAAGTAAGGAGGTTCTTTGTAAAATTTCTCCAAAAATTTTATCAGGAATATTGTGTTTAATTAAACTGGTGAGATGATCATTTGGGTTTTCTCCTTTTATCTGTTAATTTTTGTGAATTATATTTTTTTCTTTATGATGTTAAATTGTGCTTGTATTTCTGACATAAATTCAGCTTGGTCATGAGATATATAAATTGTTTTTTCATTACTGTATTCAGTTTGCTGATACAAGTATCTTCCACTATCTACACTTTTTCAAATTTCTAGTTCAAATAGTGAGAGATATAATGTTATATAACTATTTCAGAGAGTCCCCAACTTTCCCAGTTCATGGTGCCCTTAAGTTAATGAAATACTAACTGCTACATTTTTTAGTTAGGTTCAAACAAGTTAATGAGTATTTATGTCCTTACAACTCATTAGCTATTTGAAAAAATAATATATGTAAATTCAACAAAAAAAGTAATTTTTTTTTAGTTGGAGTCTTCGTCGTCCAGGGTGGAGTGCAGTGACACACTCATAGCCACCCCAGCGTGGATTTGCTAGGCTCCAGTGATCCTTCTGTATCAGTAGCTGGAACTACAGGCACATGCTACCACGCTTGGCTAGTTTTTGATTTACTGTAGAGATGAGGTCTCTCCAAGTTGCCTGGACTGGTCACGAACCCACAGGCTCAGGCAGTCCACTCACCTTGGCCTCCCAGATAGTTGGGACTACAGGCTGAGCCACTAAGCCTGGCTAATATTTTTGTTTTATTTGTAAACAACCACAATTGCTAATGGGATACGTGTGTACCTCAGAATAATGCATAATTTCACAAAGCTTTGGAATCAGATCAGACATTGACATCCTCATCTCTTGTTCTATGTTGATTTCTACTCAGTGCTTGCTCTCTGTCATAGCAGCTACCATAAACTGGGGTTCACAAGGAAAGATATCATTGAAAGGAATGTGGTGTGGTTTAACACTGAAATTGTGAAGTAATGTATTTGGTGTGTGACAGATTTTGTGTAGCCTGGTTTGGGAACCATGGAACTTGTTGCTTCCTGAATTTTGAAGAATAAATAGAATGTGGACAGCAAGGGATACTGAATTTTTAAAAATCAATTTGACATTTACATTTTACAGAGTAACTAAACTGAGTTGGAATAACAAAGGATATCTGTTATGTATTAATTCATTTTCTTTGTTGAGTTTTGAAGAATAAGGAATACCTGTCTTTTATGTACTGTTTTGTGCCTGTATTCAAAAGTGAGATTGACTTTTTTTGTTATACTGTTTGGTTTTGGTGTTAAAGTTATACTGGCCTCATAGAATGAGTAGGGTAGTATTTCCTCTCACTAGAAGAGTTTGTACATAAGATTGAAATAGTCTGTTCTTTGAGTTTGGTAAAACTCAGTTGTTTTTTTTTTTAAGATTAAAAAAAAAAATTACTGTGATTGAATTTGCTTTTCTTTCATTTTTGATTACCTATATTTTCTTATTTTCTGTAATACTAAACAATATACCTTTAACGCTAGGCAATCTTACGCAAGAACACAAAACAAAGCCTATGTTTGGAATTAATTCTACATAGGTTGATTGCTCAGTCACCAATTTTGTACTTTTAAGCAAAATTATCTCATGGTTTTGGAGAAGATTTTAAACTATTGATTTAGTTTCCTTAATAACTATAGGGTTATTCAGTCTTTTCATGTCTTCCTGGGTTAGTCTCTCTTATTTTTTTTTTTTAACACTTTTGGGAGAAGAATTTTAAATTTACAGAAAAGTCGCAAAAATAGTCAGTATATTGAGTTCCTGTGTGCTCCTCACCCATTTTCTTACATTATTGTTTTACATTACCATGATACATTTGTCAAAACTAAGAAACTGATATTAACTCACTGAATTTCAGACTTTATTTAGATTTCAACTTTTCCCCCCCATTAATATCTTGTTTCTCTCCAGAGTTCAGTTCAGAGTATCACATTGTATTTAATTGCCATGTGTCTCTAATCTCCTCTGATCTATGATACTGTCTTAGTTTTTCCTTATTTTTGTGACCATGACTGTCTTGAGGAGTACTGGCCACACATTTTGTAGAATGTCTCCCTATCTGGCTTTGTCTAATGTTTTTCTTATGATTCGACTGGGATTATGGGATTAATACCATAGAGAGGAAGTACCCTTCTCTTCACATCATTTCAGGAGTCATGTAATATCCTTGACATCACTGATGGTGTTAAATTAACCTTCATCACTTGGTAAAATAGCGAATGTCATGTTTCTCCACTGTGAGATTATTAATTTTCCCTTTCCCTGTTTAATTGTTTGGAAACGAGTTACTAAATCACTAGTTTCCCTCAAGGGGTGAGGGCAAGGGAATTAAGTTTCATTTCCTAGAGGGAGGAGTAGCTACATGTATTCTTTGGAATTCTTCTGTAAGAAATATTCATTTCTTCTTCCCCATTTAAAAAATTTACTTAACCATATGTTTCATCAGTATGTCCTAGGTTAGTTTTAGTGGGTTATATATTTTTAAATTGGATTTATTCATTTGTCTTCAAATCTGTTATTAATAAAGGTTTTTTAAAATAAAAAATAGATTATTTAATCTTTGCTTTATTTATTAAGTTCTCTTTTTTATTTTTAAATAACTTGTATCATTTTTATTCTTGATCTCATTGGAGTTATTTTATTAGTCATTTCAAAGAACCAAGCTTGATGCGGTAGAACATACCTGTATAGTCCCAGCTACTCAGGAGGCTGAAGCAGGAGGATTGCTTAAACTCATGAGTTTGAGGTTGTAGTGAGCTATGATTGCACCACTGCACTCTACCCTGGGTAACATAGTGTGACCTTCTCTCTAAAAAAAGAAAAACAGAACCAACTTTTTGTTTGATCATTCTCTTTATTGTGTGTTTTCTGTTTCATTAATTTATGCTTTATATTTATCTTTCCTTTTGCCTTTTTATTTTCTTGAAGAAGTTTGGTTTTTTTTGAGTTGGAGTCTCACTCTGTCACCCAGACTGGAGTGCAATGGCATGCTCCTGGAGTGCACTGCAGCCTCGACCTGCTGGGCTCCGGCGATCCTTCCACCTCAGTCTTCCAAGTAGCTGGAACTACAGGCATGCGCTACCACACCTGGCTAATTTTTTAAAATTTATTTATTGATTGTAGAGATGAGGTCTCGCCAAGTTGCCCAGGCAGGTCTTGAACCCGTGGGCTCAGGCAATCCACTCACCTCAGCCTCCCAAAGCGTGGGATTACAGGCTGAGCCACTGAGCCTGGCGAAGAAGTTTTTTCTTAGCAACTTCTTTGTTAGATATTTAGCTCAATTTTTAGCGATTCTTCTTTCCTAATGAAAGTATTGTTGGGACTACATTCTTGAGTATTTCTTTTACTGTATTTTATAAATGTAGTGTTTTCATTATTGTTTCATTCTCAGTTTAAAAAAAATTCTGTTACTATTTTTTTCTTTGAATCATGAATTATTCAGAGGGGTGCTTTTAGTTTTTCTTATGATAATTTCACATTTTTCTTCTTATTGACTTTTTGCATTGCATTGTGATCAGAAAATGTGATCTTTGTAATAGTGATTGTTCCATTCTCTCTGCCATGGCTCTTAACCTTTCTTTCATATGCCTCATTTCTTTGTGATTATAGGATGAAATCTGGATAGTTTTGTCATTTCTGACAATTCAGTGATTCTTTGTTTAATTCTTATTTAACTCTTCCATTTTGACTTTACTTGTAATATTTTTCAGTTTTAGTCATTCTGTTTGGTTCTTTTTTTCAGATTTGGCTTTTCATTTTTTATATTCTCTTGAGCTTTATTGGTATTTTTGATTTGTTCATCTTTTTCTCTTAATCTGTGAAACATACTTAATTTCTATATTTGATAACTCTAGTATCTGAGATTTTGCAGGAAACTTTTGCAACAAATCTTGTTTGTTTTCTCTGACTGTTATAATGCCTTATTTACTTGTGTGTTTTGTAATTTTTCTGTTTTTAATTGGAAACCTGTGCAACTATGGAAACTCTTTAGGCTTGGGTTCACAGTACATTCCTCCAGGGAGGATTTTTATTTCCTTCTACTGTGTGCTTGGAGTTGGGATCTGTGAACTCAAGTTTTAACTTAAAATTCTCACTTTTGATTTTTAGGAACATCTACATAGTATAGATGATTCAGGCACCAAAACTTCATGATGTCTTTGCTACGACCAAGAGGTAAATTTTCCTTGATATTTGCCATTGAGGTGTTTTTAATGTTCGAATTCACCCTTTCCTGGGTTGTCATCCTTCTTGGGCCCTGTCTTTGTCTCATAGTCTCTGATCTGACTTCTGGAAGTCTATGCTTTTTTTCTTAGTCCCTCCTATGCCTTTGTTGCTGGATCCATGTATATCCAGGAGTATCTGACAGCTTCATTACTTGCTTTTCTGTCTGTTCTCTTGATTCTTCACGTCAGAAGTTTCCCCTTACATTCTTTATGACTTATACAATATTGAAGATGGCTATTTTATTTTATTTTATTTTATTTTATTTGAGTTGGAGTCTTACTGTGCCACCCAGGCTGGAGTGAGTGCAGTGGCACACTCATGGACACTCCAGCGTCGACCTGCTGGACTCCAGTGAGCCTTCCACCTCAGCCTTCCAAGTAGCCAGAACTACAGGCATGCGCCAACATGCTCGGCTAATTTTTTATTTATTGTAGATATGAGATCTCACCAAGTTGCCCAGGCTGGTCTTGAACCCGTGGGCTCAGGCAATCCACTCGCCTTGGCCTCCCAAAGTGCTGGGATTGCAGACTGAGCCACTGAGCCCGGCCGATTTTATTTTATTGAATAGTTTTAGATGTTATGTAACAGAAATGTCTTAAGATCTCTAGTCTAGCATATTTCAGGGAGTGAGAATTCTCTTGGAAATTTTCAAAAGAATAATTTCTAAGGCCCAACCAAGACCCACAGATTAGTCTCTAGAGTGCAGAGCCTTTTGGTATTTTTTTGAAGTCTCGTAGGTCATTCTGATGCACTACACCACAGGCATAGAAAAAATTAACTACTTCTTCATGTAAACTTAAATAATTAAATAATAGCATCTAATACTTATAGAAGGTAAGGTAGCATATATTGTAACCATGCTATAATCCTAGCTATTATTATTACCATTGTTATATGCTAGACTCTACTCTAAGTCCTTCTCATATATTGTCATTTATTTTTCACAACAACCCTATAGCGACTACTACTATTCTTATTTTATGATTTAGCAAATTGAAGCACATAGAAATTAATTTTTCCAAGTTTACATGGCTAGTGGGTAGCAAACTCGATATTTGAATCCAAGTAGTCAGTCTTACTCTAGCACATGTAATCTTAACCCACCATCTTTATAGTCTTCCAGATAAATCACAAATTAATTGTATTGATTCCCACAGGGTATCTAACATTGCAGAATGTGGTAAGAAAAATATATTTAAATCATTATGTAGTCATGTTGATTTAATATGGGTACCGAGGAGGCAGAATACCAAAATATAAACGGCCTCAATCTACAGTCAGATAGACAAAAACATGAATCTCTCCTCAAATGCTTACTGTATAGCCATGATAAAGTAATCTATCTTTTTTGAGTTCTGACTCCTTTCTTGATAAAAGAAGATGATTATTTTTACTTTATAGCATTTTTGAAGAAATACAATTAAACAGAACCTGTATATACTGTGTGGCACAAAGGAGATGGTTAGTATCAGGACTCAAGGTGTCCTCTAAGGAAATTGTGTTGACTCTGTACAGGAGTCCGTAGTGTAAGTCTTGGATGGTGTTGGTAGAGCAGTTGACTGATGCTGGTCAATGATACTGGTGGGAGCTAATGCTGACTTCTCTGTTTAGATCCACTTAGTGCCAAGCACTGTGAGTATGACATAGTCTTCCTGCTCTCAAGAAACTTGCAGTTCATTTATCTGTCTATCCAGATAGATAGACAGATAATTGTTTTGTGAGTTGCTACAATGGGATTAAGTTAGGGTGCTATTAAGGACACATGGGAGGGTTTCTCAACCAAACCATAGCCATTTCTCAGAGGGAGGAGGATGAGAACATGAGGGATTAGAGTAGTAAGTCCAGATTTGAGGCAGAGTGCAGGCTGGTAGAAATTTGTCATTATTAAAAAGATGTTCCATTTATTCGACATTAATGAAAATAACAAGAGTACTAGGAAAGTATACTTTTATCAGGCCAATGTTGGAATAAGAGACTTTTTTAGCTCTACTAAATCAGACAGTTTTTTTTTTTTGAGTTGGAGTCTCACTCTGTTGCCTAGACTGGAGTGCAGTGGCACACTCACCGACCTGCTGGGTTCAGGTGATCCTTCCTCCTCAGCCTTCCAAGTAGCCAGAACTACAAGTGCGTGCTACCACACCCGGCTAATTTTTTTGATTTATTGTAGAAATGAGGTCTTGCCAAGTTGCCCGGGCTGTTCTTGAACCTGTGGGCTCAGGTAGTCCCCTCACCTCGGCCTTCCAAAGTGCTGGGGTTACAGGTTTGAGCCACCATACCCAACCAGCAGGCAATTTTTAAAAGTAAAATAAAAATGACACTATTTATATGCAGTATTGAATTTTCTATCAAATAGCATGTTTTGGAGTCTACAGTCTTGTTATTCAGTACTATTGTCACATTAGACTGTACGTTATTCAGTACTATTGTCACATTAGACTGTATGTCAGGGGAAGAGAGAACTAGAACAAAGAAACAATCTTCAGAGGATGGAAATGATGATTTGTGCAATGGGGTGAATATCATTATGTGCTGTGTCTGTTGTTTGCACATTTCCTTTTTTCTCTTCATCCTTCTTCACATGTGATGAAAAGTATTTGTTGAGTGACTCATCTACAGTACATAGTTTAAATTTGGTATAATTTGTTACTCTTGAATGGATGTGATACTCTTTGCAAGATTGTATATACAGGAGTTGAGATTTCTTCCCATCTTTTTCTAATACCTCTTCCCAATAAAATAACATTAAAACTGCAAGGGAAAGGCTACTCCTTTTGGCAAACCTGGGAAAAGAAAGAGGGAATGAATAAATAATTTCTTGGAAGGGGAGGAATGTGGATCTAGAAGAAAGAAGATAATTTTAAAATAGGCAGTTGTAATGTATGAAATGATACTAAAGATTGTAGGAATAATGAATGAAGTTGATCTTTAAAAACACCCTCCAAGCAACCAGTAGCTCTGCATGTTCTGTTAGCCAGATGAGTGTGACTGATATAAGAGTATACTTTTGATCTCCTACAATTCAGCTTGTATATCCATATGAGGCCCACCCATATAATATCTTGGCTTTTTGCATGAGAAATCCCTGACTAGAAATGGGGAAAGTGGAGCAGTGGGGTATTTGGAAACAGTGGAAAACTGTTGTTGGGGACTAAAAGCTCTTAATCCCTGAGGGTTTAGATGAGGCTAAAAAAAGGAAGGGAAAAATGAAATCAAGTTTGTAAAAAACCGATTATGAAAAGGATACTTTGGAAAATCTGTAAAATGAGGTTGAGATTGTGAATGTTGACATGTTTACTGTTATAAAAAATCTTAGTATAAATTTATAATGCTGTCCCACAGACTTATTGTTGAATACTTGTTTGGATTTTCATAATACGAAATTGGGGAGGATGATAGAAATGTTGAGCTTAAAAACCATGTTACTTCAATGATTGTGGTAGTGTTGGGGTATGTTGAACTCCAGGAGTGTTTGGGGAGAAATATTCATACCTCATTAGGGTTAATTTTAGCAAGGGCTCAACTACCTTTGTGCACTTTTCTAGGAGTTTGTTGTGATTGTTTTGGTAGTTCCAAAAATACTTCTTGAAATTGGACATTATGATCCTTCCACCTCAACTTCTGCTGGTTTCCCTTTTACCTTTATCCATTTTCTTTCTTTTTTACTTGTTCTTCTAGTTTAATGGACTTCTCTTTAAATACTGCAGCATTACCATAGTAATACATTCTCCTCTTTCTTCATTCTTTCCCTTGGTTACCTCCACTACATCTCTACACTACACTATCATCAATATGTTAGTGATTCCACAAACCTGTATATCCCACTTCTTTGAGCATCAGCTGGACATATCTACTTGGATATTCTAGTGCCACCTCATGATTAATGTGTACATAACTGAATTCATTAGTCTCTCCCTCAGACATCTGTTATCTTCTATAAGCCCAGACTTGACTAAGTGGCATTAATGAGTCCCCCATGCCAGGAACCTTGGTGTTTGTAGGAGCTTATTCAGAGACTGTAATCCTGAATATAAACAAAGTTTTAGCCAGAAGATGCCTCATCACAGTATTGGTATTGTTTTTAATAGCAAAGAAATTAGAACCAGTATAAAGTCCTACACTACTACATTCTTTAAAAACTGTGGTACATACACACACACAGACACACACATAGACACACAGAGAATCCTTTACAGGCAATAAAAATGATATAAAATAATATTTAATGATATGAGAAGTTGTATATATAAACTTAGAGAAGAATGATGCTTTTAAACAATATATGTACTATGATTCTATAATTATTAAAATAAAAATAAACATGTATAGATATTTGTGGAAGAATGTATATGTAGATATTTGATAGCACAGTTGTGGGTTGATTTTAATTTTATCATTTTTATTTGCCTGTATTTTCTTTTTCTTTTCTTTTCTTTTTTTTTTGAGTTGGAGTCTCATTCTGTCACCCAGACTGGAGTGCAGTGGGCGCTTCCGGCCACTGCAACCTCGACCTCTGGGCTCCAGCGATCCTTCCGCCTCAGCCTTCCAAGTAGCCAGAATTACAGGCATGTGCTACCACGCCCGGCTGATTTTTTTATTTATTGTAGAGATGAGGTCTCGCTGCCCAGGCAGGTCTCAAACCTGCGGGCTCAGGCAATCCACTCACCTCAGCCTCCCAAAGGCGTGGGATTACAGGCTGAGCCACTGAGCCTGGCGCCTGTATTTTCTAAAGTTGTATAAGTAAACATGAATTACTTTTGTAATTCACGCATGCATACAATTTGGCCTCTCTTTTTTTCCACTCCCAACTCTTGTTAAATTAGTTTAATGTCTGTAGGAGATATCCTTCTGCACATTAGAATAGACAACCAATTCTTGATCATAACCAAAAAGCATATGCATAAAAGATAGGTAGACAAATGGGACCTCATTAAACTGAAAAGATTTTACAAAGCAAAAGAAACCATCAAGAGAGCAGGGAAACAACCCACAGAATGGCAAAAAATACCTGCTAGCTGTTTATCTGACAAAGCCCTAACATCCAGGATCTACAAACAACTCAAATAAACTGAAAGGAAAAAAATAATCAGCTCTATTAAAAAATGGGCAAAAGATATGAATAGACACTTCTCAAAAGAAGACATAAGAACAGCCAACAGACACATGAAAAATGCTCAGCCTTACTAATCATCAGGGAGATGCAAGTCAGTAATACCATTTAACTCCAGTAAGAATGGCCATCATTAATAAATCAAAAATAACAGATACTGGAGAGGACATAGAGAAAAGGAAACACTTCTACACTGTTGGTGGGAGTGTAAACTAGTTCAACGTTTATGAAAAACAGTATGGTGATTTTTAAAAGAACTAGAAAGTGATCTTCCATGAGACCCAGCAATCCCCTTTCTGGGAATATACCCAGAGGAACTCAAGTCATTCTACAAAAAAGATACCTGCACATGCATGTTAATTGCAGCACTATTCACAATAGCAAAAACATGGAACCAACCTGCTGCTCATCGAAAGTGAACTGGTTTTTTAAAAATGTGGTATATGTACATGATGGAGTATTATGCAGCCATAAAGAAAGACAAAATTATGGACTTTGCAGCAACTTAGATGGATTTAGAGTCTTATCATACTCAGTGATCTATCATGGAAACAAATAACTGAATATCACTTATTCTCCATATAAGCGGGTCCTGAAAACTTATCACAGTACTACAGGAGAGGGATCAGCAGTAGGGGGACACTGTCAGGGGAGGTGGGTGGAGCACATAACATCACTAAGGGTACCTGATCCTAAACCAGGGGAAGTGAGAGCAGTGGGAGGTCCAAACTTCACCTGCACGTAGACCGTTTATTTATATTCTTAATTTTGACATGTACCTAACATCTTTAAAATAAAATTAAAAAAAATTAATTTAATGTCTCTTTCATTCCGACTATTGCTACTTAGTCCAACTGCTCTTATACCTGGATGAGACTATCACAGCAACCCTCTTTCTTGCCTTTGCTGTTCATTTTCCTAAAAATCCTAGCTGATGGGATTCTTCACTTACTTAATCTTTCCAGTTAAGTAACTATATATTTAATCTCCAAAACTATCAAAAACAGAGTACATTTTGAATGTTTTTCCTTGTTACTAGTTTACCATCTGGTCTGAAGGCTTTCAGCCAACTGGAGTTTAGCCAACTGAAGATTTAATTAAATATATTCTCCTAACACTAACCAAGTTACTTTTGATCAAAGCGTGATGGTTATGCAGATTTGGGGAAGGGTGAGGGGGGAACAAAAAGAGGAGAGAAAATATGACTTGAACTGAGTCTTTGCAAAACTATGCTCATTCCTTTTGTTTTATGTCTACAACCTGCTGCACTTCTTTTGCTGGGTGTTGGATTTCTTTCCTCCTCTACTCAATAGATAATTTATTGATTTTCTTGAGTATTTAGTCAGTATGAACAAATAGCAAAATAATGAAAATCCATCAGTTTTAGTGCCAGTTATTATATCAGCACATACTATTAGGAGTATTTATTGAAGTATGTCATGCTAATAGTCCCTGAGTGTAATTATACTTGCAGATTTTTCTTTTCAGGGAGTTTGTAATATGTTCCAGATGGTTAAATAGAAAAGAGTAGACATTTTATACTGTCTTTTCATTTATGGTTAAGAATTTTATTTTTCTGCTTATGTTGTCATTATTACTTTTGTTAGATTTTCACATGAGAGGAATTTAAACAAAATATGTGATTTTTAAAACTCTTCTAATATGGTCAGCAATTAACAGGACCTTTCACAGATTCTTTCCCCTGTAAATTGTTTAATTGCTTCAATTTAGACATCATTAAAGTGGAATAATTATGCCTTAAGTAGTAATTCTTTTATAAATATAGTCTTTCTTCTTGGAAAGTATTTACTTGGGTTTGTTTTAGAATTAAAATTAAATGGTGAAAAAGTTTGCATGAAACTGAAAAATAATAAATTTCCAAACTGTTGAAGGTTCTTTAGTATTTTTCCACAAACTGATAATGACCTTAGGCTTAAAACTAGTGAGACACATACCAACAGTAGTAGTGATGACTTTTTTTTTTGAAAGTAGGATTTATTAAGAAGACAGAAAAGCCCCCACAGCAGGAGGGTACCTGAAAGAGATTGCCTGTGATGACTTTTTCATTGATCCATTTATACTTTCTCAACTACTTTCATTTGAAAAACAGCTTAGCAAAGTTTGGACATATAGTCTGTGAACATAGAACAAAATGAATGAATCAAAGGGGCCAAACTCAGAGCCCCTTCGTTATGACCAGCGAGGAGACTGGTTAGTTAACTTGAAGAAATAGGCTATTGTTTAGTTAGAGATAGAATACCCTTTAATTCAATTTAACGGCCTCTGTATTTTCATAGTGTGATTAGTCTAGGGTGGGGGATGGTCAAACTGGTATTGATCCCTAGACTACCATTCTTTGTCTTTAATGTTCTCCTCAAGACTTCTTACATACAAGAGAAAAGAAGCAAAAAATATTATATAGAATTATATTTTTGGTGATAAATAATGGAGACTATTTCTAAAGGTTTTTGGGAGATGAGAGGAATAGTTTACATTTTATATGATTCGCAAGAGTTGCATCCTATAAATTGCCTTTAGATGTCTTTCTTAGTCCTTGTTCATTCTCAGATTTTGCTCTTCTTTAGGCTGTAACATCCTACTTCTTCCTGTCCTCTCCCCAGAACAACCTGCCCTCTTGGCCTCTTTAGAATCCTCAGTACTTCTTCCTCATACCTGTTCAAGAAAAATTTTTTCAGCTTTTTCAGATAAAATTCTTACTCTTTCAACAGAATTCTTTAAATTATTTTTCAGCAAAATCAGAGCCCAAACTAAGACAAAGAAAAGCATGTCTTTAGGAGACTCTGTTCATCTTGCTGTAATAAACTGGTAATAATTTGGCTATTTTCATGGCTGTTGCCAAATTTTATGTAATTTGGTTTGTTTACCTTATACGGCAAATGTCCTGTTCAAGTTAATACCAACTGTTCAATAGTGAGTTTATCAGGAAATGTGGAAAACAATATGGGCAAATTTAATTAATTTTGTTGGGTGTTTTTAGTGTTTTGTTTATTCACTTGCTTTACATAGATAAAAATTTGATTTTATGCAAAAGATGGGATTAATTTTTTAAAGAATGATTCATACTAGGATTTCATTGAATGAAATGGTTTAGCTTTACATATAAATAATGAGGGTTGACTTAGGAAAATTTAGGATATGTAAGACCTTTCTGTACATATGCATGTAAGAGTTACATGTACATGATGAAATTTAGGCTGATTACAGAAAATACCTTTCTGGGTAGCGATGATAGCAGGATATTTAAAAAGAAGTGTGGCTTTGTGCTCATGATATCATCTTTCTTCTTGTTAACTAAGTTAGAAATTTTCCTTACCCTTTCTTTGGGGTATCCCAGCCTCTTTTTCTTTTATCTATCTTACTTTTCATTGTGAGGTGGAAAGAATTGTTACTGTGATTCCCATAATCTTGTAGTGGGGGTGATGAGTTCCCTTATCCACCTGGCCCCTTTCCTGGAATATGGCATTTGAAACACCTTGCCTTCTTGAAACATCTAGAAAATTGCAGTAATGGATTTCAGTCCTCATCTTTCCTGAGGCTTCTTTTTTCCCTTAATATATATTTGGGGTATTGTTTTTGTTTTCCCTTTGAACACTTTAACCATGACACTCTAGTGTTTAACTGCACATATATATTGTCTGGAGATTGAGATTTCATTTTTTGTGTATGCGTGTATTCAGCTTTCTAAGCAAGTACACAGATTTGCATTTTCTCTAGGTCCAATTTGCTACCAATCTCTGTATTCCTGTTTCCTACAAGGCTGTATTAGGAATTAGTACATTTTTGTCTCATTTCCCCAAAACTAATGTTTGACCTTACACTGTTAGCTGACTGTCAAATTCTGTTCACAGGGTGACATCTCTAGTCCCCATGTGTCTTGACATGTTAACTGTGTGAGAGGAAAGTGCTCAGCCGCTCCTGGGAAATCAGGCTGCATCAGCTTACATATTGAGCAAAATGGATTATGAACATAGCACAGGGAGAACCATACAGCAGTTTGACCTTTTGATGTGCATTGACCCCCCCACTACTGCTTTCATGCATAGCCACTCAGTATAAAGAAATTTGACCTAAATAAGAATTAATTTTCTTCCTTCTGGGAAGGAGCAGTAGTAGCTACACTGGCAACAACTTCTGATCCTCCTATACTACTGTTTCTCTACTGTAGCACTGTTGACATTCTGGATCAGATAACTTTGCTGTGGAGGCTGTCCTGTGCATTGTAGGATGTTCAGCAGCATCTCTGACCTCTACCCTCTAGACGTCAGTAGCACTCTCCACCTTGAGTAGTGACAACCAAAAATGTCTCCAAACATTAATTAATGTTTCCTGAGAGGTAACACACCCTCCAGTTAATAACTACTGTTCCACACTTATGATTGTATCTTTACACTTTTGATTATATCATGAAGTCAAATTCTCAGATGATGGATGGTATATTTTACTTTTTTGGTAACTCTAGAAACACTATTCCAATTTATGTTTCTAATAACAACATGGACATGGCATATTTATCTAGACCCTAGATAAATCTAGTGCTGGGTTTTGTCAGTCTTTTTATTCTTGCCAATCTGATAGATGAAAATTACCTTGCCATAATTTTAATTTAATTCAAGCAGTTATTAGATAATAGTTTTAATTTTTAACAGATATATTTTAATTTTTATTGTTCATTTGCATGTCATCTTTTGTGCATTGCTTACTTTTCTTTGCCCATTTTTCTGGGGATGTTAATTTAGTCATCTGTGGGATTATGGGATGGTTTCTAATTGTTAGGAATTTTTCATTGTTACATGATCAAAATTTCTCTTTTAAAAAATTGTTTCTGGCTCTTAGAGCTAGCTTTATGCCGTGGTTTTTCCTAGCAGATTGAACTTATTGAGCTGTCCCATATAAAATACTCAATAAGTTTTGAAATTAAATTTTATGTAGAAGACCACTGGTACTTCTCCAAGGAAAGAAGGAGTATGCATGTGTGTGCATATGTTCATTTGTGTATGATTGTGTGTCCATATATTTATATGCTCATGTGTATTATGTACAAGGGTACAAAAGAGCAGAGGGCTAGAGACTGATCTTCATGTCCATGTTTTACAGGCATTGGAAGGATATTGAGAAAAAGCCAAGGTCAACCACTATAGTCTCTTAGAATGCATCTGAAAGCTTTAAAGAGAAAACTGGCTTTAGGTTGGTAGAAGGTTCACTTCAAATCTCCCTTGCCAAATGTTGTAAGGTTAAACAAATTATGAGAGTTCAAAGGAGTTAGAGGTGAGAACTCAGAAAAGTGATATGGTATCATTAAGTGTATGAGCATGGGAAGCTTAAACTTCATAGCATTGTCTAAGTAATCTAGGTTTAAATTGGTGAGAGAGTTCAACTTATATAGATTATCAAATGAATGTTTTTACTTTCCCATTTTTATCAGGGGATTTATCTTTGGTGTTCCTGGATATCATCTAATTTTTTTTTTCTGGGCTTTATATCTTTTTCTTTTCTTTGAAAGGATCTTTGCTCTTTTCCTTCAGAGTAAAGAAAGAGATATATGTATCTAGGGCAAAAATTCTCATTATATGGTCGGTGGACTCCTGGGTCTATGCTCATCTGCTCGGGCTGCCCTAACAGAATAAACAGACCCTGTGGCATAAATACCAGAAATGTATTTTCTCATAGTCCTGGAAGCAAAAAGTCCAAGTTCAACCCAACTAATTAGAGTTAGTCTCTGGGGAGGCCTCTCTTCCTGGTTTGTAGTAGACTTCCTTCTTCCTGTGTCTGCACATTCTTCTGTGCACGTGCACTCCTGGTGTCTCTTCACCTTCTTATGTCAACACCAGTTCTATTGGATTAAGGCCCATCTTTATGACTTTATTTAACCTTAACTACCTCCTTAAGAACCCTATCTCCAAATACAGCCACCATTAGCTAGTGAAGGGCTTCAACATAGGAAGTTTGGGTGGACACAGCTCAGTTCATAACACGGTCCCCAAGACCCTTTTGTGGGGCCCACAACATCAAACTTGTTTTGTTAATAAATACTAAGATGTTATTTGCCTTTTCTAGTGTGTAGACATTTGTACTGACAGTGCAAAAGTAATGGAGTGTAAAACAGGTGCCTTCTCACAAATCAAGGCTGTGGTACCCAACTGTTTTCTTAGCTGTACCCACCTGTTTTCTGAGTTATTGTCTTCTTTAGTACTACATATTTGCAGTAAAGAAAAAAGAAAAGGTTATTAAAGGCTATTACATATTCTAAAAATGACTCAGTTTTAATTTATAATTTATAACAGTAAATATTGGTAACCCATATGAATTGAACCTCTTGTATCCTCAATAATTTTTTTAATGTCTTAAACCAAAATGTAAAAACCACTGTTCTAAGTAAAGGAAAGAAAGGGCTGTTAATTCAGTAAATTTCTATATCTTGATTCTGTTATAGTTCTGTTATAATCTGAGAAAATAAACTTTTATTTTTAGAAAGTAGACAGGTTAAGCTTCTGTATTTCTCTTTAATAGGAAATAAAAGTTTCTAATTTATGCATATTCACTTCCCAATTGGTTCTATGCACCTGTTCCCCCTAACTCTGCACCTCCCACCCACTTGGTCTTTACTTCAAGTAAGAGGAGGCTAGGGTAGTTTCCTTAGCTCTTTCCCATTTGCTTGTTCAAATACTACTGGGTTTTGTTTTTGAGTGGTGGGTACAGTTCCTTTCTTAGGGAACTTACTGCTAAATGAGGAAACAATATATATACACATAAAAAGTATTTAGTATTCTACAAATCAATATAGAAGATTCTGAATAAAATATTTTTCAGGAAGTAAAAGTGACATTTCTCAGAAGCAGGCTTTGAGCTGATTCTTGGGGTTGGATGCATGAATTGACAGAGAAGAAAGGTGGAGGAGAAAGAGTATGTATAGAGTAGTGGTTGGAAAACTTTTACTGTGAAGGACCAGATGGTAAATATTGTAGACATTGCCAGCCATGCAGCAGCTACTTGATTTGGCCGATGTAGTATAAAAGCAGCCATAGAAAATAAATAAACAAATGGGTATGACAGTGTTCCAACAAAACTTTGTTTATGGAAATAAAAATAGAATTTCTTATCATTTTTTAATGTCATAAAATACTATTCATTTTATTTTTTCAATCATTAAAAATATTAAAAATCATTCTTAGCTTATAGGCCATACAAAAACAAGCAGTTCCCTATGTAGCCCAGGAACCCCTGGCTAGTTTGCTTGACCCCTGGTAAAGAAGATTTGGAAGCTGGCAGTAGGACCATAATTTGCTTGACCCCTGGTAATAAAGATTTGGAAGCTGGCAGTAGGACATGAGTACCATTTGTGACCAAATTCTGGAAGATACCTGTCATGATGACTGAAGGAAAAGTGAGTCTTTGTTAATGATCACTCTAACTAGGGAGCTATACATTTTGTTAATCTTTTCAAGGAATTTTTACTTTGTTAATTTTTTTTTATTGAATTCTGATTTTAAGTTATTTTCTTCATTTTATTTCTTTTAGGCTTACTTCACTCTTTTTTCCTAACCTCTTCAGATAGAACCCTAGGAGATCTATTTTCCCCTAAAATAAGCATTTCAAGCTATAAAATTCTCTCCCCTCTAAACACTGCTTTTGCTGTGTTTTTAAAATTTTGTATATATATTTTTATTTGTATTTTTCATTATATTCCATTTGAAATATTTTCAATTTTTTGCTTTTTTGTTGTTGTTGCATGTATTACTTAGAAGTGTGCTAATTGAAAACATTTTAAGTTTTGAGGTTTTTCCAAATGTCTTACTGTTATTTTAAAATTTATTTTAGTTGTGTTCAAAACTCATACCCTGATAAGTTTAATCCTTTTAAATTTATTTTGACGTATGAACATATAATCTCTCTTGGTGACAGTACCACGTGCACTTGGAGAGAAAAACATCCTGCAGTTGTTGGGTTTAGTGTTCTAAAAATGTTGGTATGTCAAGATGGTTCATAGTAGTGTTCAGATTTTCCGAGTCTTTATTGATTTTTGTTTTGGAGGGATCGGGTTCTTCAATCAAGTGCTGAGGAGATAGGCATTAAAATTTTTAACTACAACAGTGTATGTATTTTTCTCTGTTTAATTTGGTCACTTTTTTCTCATGTATTTTAAGGCTCTGTCTTTGCAAGCTGTGATAACGGGAGACCTTGAATGCTAGGTAACAGGAGTGTGAACTGTTTATGAAAAGCTGTTTGGAAAGGCACTGCTGAGGGGTGACTAATGGTGTGACACTGTGAACATGGAATGTGGAGAATTATTTAGCAGGATGTACTGTGTAGGCAGTCCAGAGGAAGGGGTTGGACATGCTGCTAAACTGCTTCTGGCTGGATTGTTAACAGTATGGACTGTAACAGTGACTTTGAAAAAGTGAACACGATGCTGTTCTGATAGATACTGGAGAGAGAGAATTAGCAAGTAATATGAATGGATTGAATATATGGAAACCAAACTCCTGACTTAAGCAGTTCTAAGAACCAAGACAACTAGGAAAATGGTGGTGTGGTTGCCCTGATAGAAATATGTTTGTTAGAGTTGGGGTCTCACTCTACCCCCCAGACTGGAGTTCAGGGGCACAGTCATAGCTCACCACAGCCTCACACTTCTGGGCTCAAGTAACTCTCTCACCTCAGCTTCTTGTAGGTAGGACTACAGGCTCAAGCAATCCTCCTATCTCAGCTTCCCAAATGGTGGGATTTATAGGTGTGAGCCACCACATCTGGTCAAAAGCATATTAAATAGTGACTTTGAGTGATAGGGATGAGAATTTTATTTTTGGCCCATTAAATTTTGGGTGTTGCCTAGATATCCAAATATAGGCATCATATTGGTAATAATGAGAAGTTCAAGATTGGTAAAAAGAATGTGAGTTTCTGCTGAGTTTGTATTAAATGCATACTCTGAAGTCATTGATTTCTGGAATAATTTCTGTAATAATAGGGATCAAGATTTTATTTTATAAGTGGTCTCAACTCAAATCTTACCCTCACATATAAATTCTCCTTAGTCAGTCAATCCAAAATAACTCTCTAGTCTCTTTCTACCTCAAACTATCCAGTTTTCTTTTCTTCTGACTAGACTATAAGCCAGAGGAGAGTGGGCCTTTGTCTCTCTTGTTCCCTGCTGTTTCCCCAGGTGCAGTCTCTACCACATACAGGCTTTTAAATATGAGAATTGAATAATTCTGCTTGTTACCAAAAAAAAAGACGAGTAAAAGAAATAAAAAGCAAATGCTTTTAAATTTAATTTTAAAACACCTCACTAATGTTTAATACCTGTTTGTTTTAAGTTGTGAGGCTAGATCTCAGTTTATTATTCCTCATGCCCTCCCCCCCACCCCACTGTGCATGTAACCATATGGAAAGTGATAGTTGGGTGTGATCATAAATTAGCACACTTTATTATATGGCTATAACTTTGTATTCCAAAATATGGAATTACTTACTAAAACCTCTAAGTACATATGCTGCTCACTATTTTAAAAGGTAATATGTAATTTAGATATATAATAAAAGAAATAGAAATACATAGATACAAATAATTTTACAGTTAACTTTAGGATCTATTCTTTGCTACTCTTAAAGGGTACAAAGACGTAGTAAGACTATCTTTGAAACAGTTAACAATGTGGTGGGTTAGACAGAACCTGCACACAGAAAAAATCAATAATACGAACACTCATTTGATAAAGTACTTGCCAGTTTTAACTGTTACCTAAAGTGATTTAATCTTGCTTCATTTTAGACTTTAGTAGAATGCCATCTTCTAACACATGTAAAACCTATATTGGAAATTACGATCCTATCTGAGTATCTTGCTATAGTGTTTGGAAACAGCTTGATTTTGATAGTCCTCAGTAGCTACTTTCCAGTTAAGTAGGGTTTCTCTTAAGGAAAGAATAGAACACTTGCAGTTTAGGTGTTAGGTTTAAATTTTAGCTCTTTGAATGTGGACTTTGTCTGACACCCTGGTATTTTCTTTTGCCTTGTGGCAAAAACAGAGAGAAATTATATTGCAGAGTGATGCTACAAAAATGCTTTCTCTAGATACTAAAGACTAATCTAGTGGCTTTACTAACTTGTTTCCACTTCCATTCCTTCTCCTGTTCTCACTTCCAAACTTATGCCTAATTATTTATATTGATAATCTGGTATAACTTTCCCTCTTCTTGGCATTGATTCTGCTCTTGGATTTGTATAGAAAGATTTTTAATTTCCTTTAAACAGTTTAATGATCATCCTCTTTGATCTTTTAACTATGTTAGCATTGTTAAATTTGAGCATTAATTTAGAGTTAATTTTCATTAATTCCACAAGTTAATTTTTTAAAACGTTGTGGACCATTCCTGTGCCAAATTTAAAGTATCTACCTTCCAAAGGTGTGGGCAAATACACACACACACACACACACACACACACACACACACACACACACATACACACACACACACACACCCACGAGAACCCAAAAAACTCTGGAATTTATTTATTAAAAATTGTATATTTATCTTATGTGTTTAAACTTCAGTCATCTTCCAAGTACTCTCCATTTGATGCAATATACCTATTGAGAGGCTTTTTTCCACTGCTCAAAACGGTTTTTGGATTGTCAATTTTGATGCCTTTTACTTCTTCTGCCGTTTTTTGTTTCACCTCTTCCACATTGG
The DNA here is from genome assembly GCF_000164805.1 of Carlito syrichta. Classification (NCBI taxonomy): domain Eukaryota; kingdom Metazoa; phylum Chordata; class Mammalia; order Primates; family Tarsiidae; genus Carlito; species Carlito syrichta. Next base: position 673,483 of record NW_007248670.1, read on the forward strand.
CAAAACGTTTCCCTTTGAGGACTTTCTTCATCCAGGGAGACAAAAAAAGTTGCTCATGGCGAAATGGAGTGAATAGGGAGGGTGAGGCACGGGAGTCATGTCATTTTTGGTCAAAAACTGTTGAACACTCAGCGTGGTGTGGACAGGTTTGCTTGTAAATCACTCATCGTGAACTGGGCAAACATATTGAAAGAATCTGCAAAAAAATTCACTGAAGCGGAACTCAGCCTCTCACAACAATGCTAGCAGGTACACTATGCCAGTGGGTTCCTAGAACACTTACCTAGTGGAGGAAGCCTATAATACAAGGTGTCCACCTTCCAAAAGATAATTCTGGTTTTTTGGGTCCTCCCTTCTATATATTATACATTATATATATATTTACCTGAAACTTAATGAGGGAGATGGGCAATAAACACATAGTCATTCAACAGATATGTACATTAAAACTGGGAAAACTACTATGAGGAAAAAGTAGAAGATGCTATGAAAGTATAATGGAGGGCTAATTTAAATTACTGGAGCAAGAGAAGTAGACGTTTAGTTGAAGCTTGAACAATGAAGAGGAATTAGATAGGTGAAGAAGTTAGTTATTGTAGGGAAGGCCTTGGAGTGAGGAAGAAAAGATTGGGAAGTAGTAGGAACTGAAGAAAGACCAGTGTGGCTAAAGCATAGTGTGCTTTGGGGAGAGTGGCTGTGGTATGAGTTTGGGAGACAGAACCTCATGGAAGGGATGTAGGCAGGAATAGGAGAGCGAATGTGTATGTGTGTGGATTCATAATTTTTAAAAAATCGCCTAGATGAGTCTTGGTGATTGAATATATAAAGGTGTAAGAGTGGGAAAGATTTCAAGGATGATACCTAGGTTTTTGGTAGCAACAATTGGGTGAGTATTGAAGGTGTTTTTTTGTTTTTTATAGGAAAGAGTAAATAAAGGAAAAGGAGAAAGGAGGAGTTTAATTTGGTACTTATTAAACAGGCAAATGTATGCAGGTGTGAAGCTTAGAATAGAGTATAAAAAGAGTAGGAGTACTCTTTTGAGAATAATTTGTCCCTAGAATAGATGTGTTTATACTGCATCCAGAATTAGTAATATTGAAATCCACTAGTCTAGGCTTTTCACTGCTTATCTCTTTAACTTAAATGTAATGGTAGGTATGAGAATTATTAATATTTTAAGTTTAGTAGTTGATATATATACTGGTAAACACACAATTTATAATTTGACCTTTTTTAAAAGGGCTAAGAAGTAAAAATTAAGATATAACAAAGTACTATGGATTGACCTTTTTTCTTACTGTTTTTTTTAACTTTATCTTTAACACTTAGAATGTGTCAATATTTTCCTAGCAGTAGAATGAGAATTAAAAATGAAAAAGCCATATAAAGGTATATAAAATCTCCTAAATATATTACTGAAATAGGAGGATATAATGAATAATTAATGGAATGTGTGATACCCAAGCCAGGTGAAAGCTAAGGGAAAACATGATGACTGCCATCATTTATTAGAGGGATAGCTGCCAAGTGGAAGAAAGATTAAATTTAGCCGACTGTGGTCTGTTTGTTAATCAAACCCTTCCACAGGGTTTACAGTGTGCCAGGCACTGTTTTAAGTAACTTAAAAATATTAAATATTTTGATGGGCAGCATGGTTGTTTCCAGGTTCTTGCTATTGTGAACAATGCTGCGATAAACATACGTGTGCAGGTATCTTTTAGATAGAGTGATTTGAGTTCTTCAGGATATATTCCCAGTAGGGGGATTGCGGGGTCATATGGGAGGTTGATATTTAGAGCTTTTAGGAATTGCCACACTGCTTTCCACAGAGGTTGCACTAGTTTACACTCCCACCAACAGTGTAGAAGTGTTCCCTTTTCGCCACACCCTCTCCAGCAGCTGTTATTTTTTGAGTTGTTGATAATTGCCATTCTGACTGTAGTTAGGTGATATCTCAGTGTGGTTTTTACTTGCATCTCCCTGATTAGTGAGGTTGAACATTTTTTCATGTGTCTGTTGGCTGCTCGGATGTCTTCCTTTGTGAAGTGTCTGTTCATAACTGGATTAAAAAAATGTGGTACTTATACACAATGGAATACTATGCAGCCATAAAAAAGAACAAAATCATGAATTTCGCAGCAACCTGAATGGAACTAGTCTATAATACTGAGTGACCTCTCACAGAAACAAAGATCCGAGTATCACATGTTCTCACTCATATAATGGACCTTGAACATCCAGTGTAATACTGTAAGAAAATGACTGATAGTAGTGGGAAACTATGGGGGGGGGAGATGGGATTAACGTTAGCAAATATCTGGGGACCGGGAAATACCTCTTATCAACAGGGTGCCTGAATGAAACGTATTTGTATACCTAACCCTTAACTGTACCCCACAACATCAAAAAATATTGATTAAAAAAAATTAAATATTTACTGTCTTAGCAATTCTTGACTAGGTACAAGTATTATCCTGTTTTTTGTAGATGAGGACACTGTGACATGGAATATTAAGGTAAAAAAGTTAGTAATGGAATTGTACTTGAGAACCTATACTTTTTTGCTGTTGTTTGTTTTTCTTTAAATTTTTTTTTTAAAGATATGGTGTATGATTCAGGGTTAGGTATACAAATGTTCATTGTGCAGGTACCCTTGTTGATGAGGTGTGCCCCCCACTTTTGCAGGCAGATTCCCACTGCTGCCAATCCCACTTCCCCGCTCCCCTCCCAGCAGTGAGAACCTATGCTTTTAATCTTAAAGCTATACTGCCCTAGTTTTAAGAAGCGAATTTGGTTGCCTGTAGGCAGATGTAGATAGCTGAAGCTCAGTTAATTTATTTCATGGGTGTGAGATTTTGTTGTATCAGTATAGCAGAGTTTACTAATCCATTCTATTATTGATGGGCATTTTGGATTGTTCCTATGTTTTGCTCTTATAAAAATTGCTAGCATGAACATTCTTATTCATATGTCTGTTGTACATATGCAAGAGCTTTCTCTGGGGTAGTGGTTCTCTTTATTCCTGGTTCACTGGTAGGATTCTTACTACTTATTCAGAATGTCCAGATGTATTTCCCAGCTAGATTCTCCTTGGAGCTCTTGCTCTGGCCACAGGGCAACAGTTTTCATATCTTTCCAACATAATATAATTATGTCTTCTAATGGCACCCATGAAGTCCCAGATTTTTCAAGAATTAAAAACTTGTGTGAAGAAACAGGTTGTTTTCCTGGAGAAAGACTGCAAATTATTCAGAAGAGCATTTTGTAATCATAATAACAGTGAAATTAGCCTTTTTAAAATGAAGGAGCAATAAGGAAAAATAAGTGAATATTGCCATTCTATTGCAAAAAATAAACAACTTTATTTTTAGAGTCTTTATTCCCCCTCCCCCAGGTCTCCTCTCTGCAAATAGTGTTAATAAGGCAAACAAATACATACTATGGAGAAGTCAAATAAATAAACTTTACACGTATTTCTAATGTTTTACATGTCTAAATTTTTTTGAGCATTAATGTGGATGACTTGATTCAAGTTTTATTTATATCATTTTCATCTTCAATTTGGAGAGCATTACTCTTGTGTCATCATTAATAGGTAAGTTAGTAGTGTCATTCTTTCTTCATTATTTTATAAAATTTTTAAAATCTCTCCCAAGAAAAAACTTATTTCTTTATGCCTTCATTTTCAGGCTCCTTCTTCTTTCTTAAATTTTGTTTTTGGGTATAATTAATAAGAATACAACAGTTACTATGGAATCATAACGCCATGTTATCAAAATAACTTTTAACTGCCAGTCGCTAGTGTTAATGGTTTATTTATAATGACTCAATACTGGATGGCAGTATAGCTAACCTGAACTGTTAGTCTCAGCATACTGGGAATTTTTACTAACTTTGTTCATTTCCCATATACTAAAGAAGATAAGTGAAAGTCATGTTATAATAAAGATAACTTTGAATCTGCACTAATTTTACTGAAGTGTAAATAATTTGTACATTATTGGCATTTAAATAGTAACGAACTACTTTTGTCACACTTCACAGTTAATGTATCTGGGTAAGAAAATCCACTGTCCTTAGAGGTTTGAGTTTCTTTTGCTTCCTTACAGAAAGAACAGTAAGCTATACTTATATCAGATAAAATAGACTTTAGGTCAAGAAAGACAGTGAGAACGTTAAAACACAGTTTCTTTTGACAAGCATCTCATAAGGCAACTATTGGTAATGAAAGATGGATTTAAAAATTTTTTTTTGCTTTCTAAAAGTCAGAATTCATGGTGTCATCTGTGTACAGAGAGGCATTATCTTGTCTAAAGGCTGATCATTTTTCCAAACCTTCTTAATGAACTGTTGTATAGGCCTTGCTGCTATTGTTAATTATGTTTCTGTTGTGTAATTCTTTATGTTATTGAGTATTTTCAGTTGCTTATTGGTTCTCAAGGATGTCAGAATGGTGGACTTTTTAGTTCTTAAAAAGGTTAAGGTGGTAATAATGCAAATGAAGCAAACATTTCTAAATGGTAACAAAATAACAGGAAGATAGGAATATATAAAATATTAGAAATAAGTCGGGCTCAGTGGCTCAGCCTGTAATCCCGTGCCTTTGAGAGGCTGAGGTGAGTAGATTGCTTGAGCCTGCGGGTTCTAGAGCCGCCTGGGCAACTTGGCGAGACCTCATCTCTACAATAAGTCAAAAATTAGCCAGGCGTGGTAGCGCGTGCCTGTAGTTCCAGCTACTCGGAAGACTGAGGCGGAATGATCGCTGGAGCCCAGCAGGTCTGCACTCCAGTCTGGGTGACAGAGTGAGACTCTAACTAAAAATAATAATAATAATAATAATAATAATAGCATAGTCTTTGATTCCAGGTAAAGGTGGTATATTGAGCACTTATTTAATATTGTTCCCTCTCAAAACCTCAGTTTAGTTAAACAGCAACAAAAATAAAACCAACAAGGTTTTTGAAAAGTCATAAATCAAGAAAGGAGAATAAAGCAAAATTTTTGAAGTGGTTAGAATAGTAGTAACAATCTTACTAAACATGTGGAAGCCTAGTTTTTATTGACTGTGATCTCAATGAAAGTCACATGTGCCCTACAGTTACAGTCACTAAGCCTCAAGGACATGGTTAGAACTTTCAATCAACTTTTTATACCCAAACAACTAATTACCATCAGGCATCTGAAGAAAGCATCTAGTATGAATAACAGAAACCAAAATAGGCAAATAGAAAAGAAAAAAAAAACTAGAGGAAACAGAGCATGTGGCTGAGAAAATTGTGTATATATATGCTTGTACACACATATGTACATATCCACATATATACACATACAGCCATATATGGATCTATATGATAAAATACACACATATATGTGTGTATAAAATATCTACAGGAAGATTGAATACTGCATCTATAAATATCCAAGAAGAGGATATTTTTAAAAGGGCATTCAAAGTACAAAAAAGAATTCTTATCAATTAAGAACCTATAGCAGAAAAGAACAACTCATAAAAGTATTAGACAATAAGTGGAGGAAATTTTTCTAGAAAGCACAAAACAAAGAAATGATATACTGAAAATAAAATAAAGAGACTTGTTAAGGAGGATCAACTTTCAATTAATAGATATTAATAGATATTTCAAAAAGAGAGAACAATAAATGAAAAGAATGACAATCATGACAGTATAATTCCAGAAAAATTTCCATAATTGAAGGTAAAGTGGCTTTTGAGTGCCCAGTATAAAGGATGAAATGAGACCAATATCAGTTTAAAGAATAAGGATGCTTAAAAATCTAACTAAGATGCTCAGACTCCATAATATTCAGGGAAATGCAAATGGAAATGAGATACCATTTTTCATCCATTAGACCGGGCAAAATAATTAAAGTCTGATGATATCAAGCATTGGAAAGAATATAGGGAAAATCGTTCTCACACACACTCTGGTGGAAGTGTGAAATAATCATTTTGGTAAGCAGTTTGCCAGATGGCGAGTGGAGTTGAACATATGCAGCTATTACAACCTAGAAATCCATTTCTGGATATTACCATAAGAAATTCTTACACTTTTACATGCGAAGATATGGATAAGAAGCATATATAAGAATACTTATTAAGCCATTACTTGTAATAATGAAAAGTTACAGACCACCTAAATATAAGGTGTGGTATATTCACATACGCATATGAACAGAATACACATACGCCTCAACATGGACAGAGCTCCAAAACAAAATGCGTGAAATCAGTAAAATGCAGAATATGTGTAGCATATATATGTTTTAAACATGTATATTTTAAAACATTAAGCATTAATGTGTATTATTTATGAAAACATGCATGTCTCAAAATGATTTTTTAAAAATCAGCAAGAAGGATATGTATCAAATTCATGATTATGGTTACTTCTATTAAGTGGAGGGAGAAAGAACCCTATGTGAGAGCATAGGGTCTTTAGCTTTGTCAGTAATGCTTCATTTCCTTAAAAAGAAAATAAATACCTGTGTATCAAAATGTTTACTGTTGTTACTTCTAGGTAATAGATCCATAGATATTTATTCATTCTACTTTTCTTTATATATTTTAAATTCTGGTTCTGCACCTCGTTTAACTCCCAAATAACAACTTAAGAGTAATTTCTAGATATCCTTTTTACTCTTATGTGTTAGGTGCATTATAGGTGTTATTTTATCACCTTGCTTCCTTATCTGATTCTTAAATAGAAAATGAGGTGCTGCATTAGCCAGTATGTGTGCCAGATCCAGCATTAGAAGCGTATATTTTATCTAGAGAGAACTTACCCATGAGACAAATTAGAATAGAAATTGGAAGCTTCTAGTTATGTCCAGTAGTCATGGGGGTTTACTATGGGTTTATTCTATCTGTATCAGGTCTACTCTGGATTTCTGGGGGTAGAGATAGTGAGGAAATTTTGAACTCTGGATAACAAAGGTAATCATAATTATTGGAGAGTACATATTTAGAATAACAAGCTTACTAATTACACAATAACAAACATAAGATGATCAGCATTATTCTTTCCTCTCCTATATCTTCATATTCCTCCTATCTCCGTTGGTCTCTGTGTGTCACCTATCTTTGGGTTTCTATATTTTTCACTTCTCATTGTCTACATGTACTGGGGGTACCAAAAAGAAAAAAAAAAGAAATATACACATTTTAAGTCATGTTAAGAATTGTTTGCCATAATCAGAAGTATCTTGACATTGATGGTAACCACTTTGAGCACCTCTTGTAATTGCAGAAGTCAAATGTGACTTATTCATCTCATTGAGTATTACAATTTTAATACAGCTTTTTCCTTAAAATGTGTATACCTTTTTTTGGCAACCTCTGTATTTTTGGAATATGGATTTACCCTAAGTGACTGTGCTCAGCCTCACCCTCAGCTTGGTCCTCCGTTCCCTTGCATGAGTGGCCATGAGTCCAGCACAAGTTCGCTGTTATGGGGACCCTGAATCATTAGTAGGAAACCATCTGACTTCAGTTACCACTTGGTTTTGTAAAAGTACCCATAAAAAGTCTCAGGTGTCATAGAAGACAGTGGAATCATTTGGCAAGCGTTATGCAGGGTGAAGTATACAAATATTTGGGAGACTACCTTTCCTTGAAAGTCAAATAGTGTGACAGAACCTGGGTTTGTGTATGACTATCTTTGCCATAGTTAATTACTACTTATCAATACTTACATAGATATACTTAGGGAAAATTCAAAGATAAAGCTCTTCACAGATGAAAGAACACGCAAAGTAGTAATCAAGAGGAATCTCATCCCCTATGAAATGTTTTAGGGCACTTAGTTTATTACAAATGCAAATAAACCCGACATAAGTGAGAACAGTTCAGCCAAATAGAATGTAAATTGGACTAATGTAACTATAAATCCTTTTCTTTAATAGTTTTAGCCAGTATAAGCCAGTATGAAGAGCTAGAAGTTCAAGTTTCTTTGAATTTTTGAAGTGTAAGTTTAAGTCAAGGAAAGAAAAAAAATTGAAAGTATAAAAAGCAGTTAATTTAATTTAGAGGGACAGTAAGGCTCCAGGTGATAAGATTATTCAATTTTCTAACATTATACTTTAATGTGGAATTCATCATTAGGGGAACTCATCATGAATGAGAGAAAATATAGTTTTTATATAAAAATCAAAAGCACAGAGCAACCCCCTCAGGTCCCCTCCTATTGTGGGAGCTCTTCTGTCCTCATAATAAATCCTGCTTTCAAAAAAAAAAAAATGGAAGCACAAAAAATCATTAAAAAACCTATTAAAAATATGTTATTAAAAAACATTTGTATGCACCACTGAAAAGACATAGATTGGCAAAATGGATAAAATATCATCAGGCAACAATCTATTGCCTTCAAGAGACTCACCTCACTAGAAAGGACATCCACAGACTCAAAGTAAGAGGATGGGAAACAAACTTCCAGGCGAACGGAATACAAAAGAAAGCAGGAGTAGCCATCTTAATTTCAGACAAAATACCCTTCAAACTATTAAAAATCAAGAAAGATACAGAAGGCCACTACATAATGATAAAAGGCTCAATCCATCAACAAGAAATATCTATTCTAAATATATATGCACCCAACATAGGTGCGCCAACTTTCATAAAGCAGCTTCTTGGAAAACTAAAGAAAGATATTGGCTCTAACACTATCATAACTGGGGACTTCAATACCCCACTCACAACCCTAGACAGATCATCAGGACAAAAAATCAGCAAGGAGATCCGGAACCCTCAATGTAACTTTGGACCAAATGGACTTAATTGATACCTACAGAACACTCCATCCAAAGACCACAGAATACACATTCTACTCATCACCACATGGGAACATATTCTAAGATCGACCACATAATTGGACACAAATCAA
>NW_007248670.1:682399-683666 GCF_000164805.1 Carlito syrichta
AAAAAAAAAAAAATGGAAGCACAAAAAATCATTAAAAAACCTATTAAAAATATGTTATTAAAAAACATTTGTACTTGATCATAAAAATACTATATATACATAAAGTAAGCCACTCATTTTGTTTTCGAATCTTGAAATTAATTTGGAAGGGAATGGGCATTTTAGCACTATCCAGTCTTTGAACCCATGAACATATTAAATTACTCTATTTTGTGGGCTTCTTTTTAGTTTCTTCCAGCAAAGTTTTATAATTATAAATCTTGCTAGATCTTTTGTTAAATTAATACCAAGTATTTTATGTTTTTGATGTTATTATAAATAAAAAATAAAAGTTTTTTTGTGCTTAATTTTTTCCATCTTTGTTGAGATATAATTGACCAAAATTATATTAATGTATACAGCATGCTACTTTGATACTGTGTGTGTGTGTGTGTGTGTGTGTGTGTGTGTGTGTATATATATATGTATATATATATGTATAGATGTACAAATTATGCAATTGTTACCACAGTCAAGCTAATTAGCACACTTATGACCTCACATAGTTATCATTTATTTTTTATTATGGTATAAGTTTTTTTTTAATTTTAAGAACATGGGGTACAATTCAGGATTAGGTATACAAGTGGTCATCGTACAGATAAAGTGTGGGCATTCTTTTGGTCCCCACTTCACCTGGTTTGAGATCAGGTACCTTTATTGATATTGTGCCCCACCTTCCCTCCCTGGCATTATCCCGCTACTGCCAATCCCTTTTTACAGTATTATGGTAAATGTTCGGGGTTCATTTACAAGTGAGAACATGTGGTACTCAGTTCTTTGTTTCTGTGATAGATCACTGAGTGTGATAGACTCTAAATCCGTCCAAGTTGCTGTGAAGTCCTTGTTTGTCCTTTTTTATGGCTGTGTAATATTCTATCATGTATATATATCACATTTTAAAAATCCAGTCCAGTTTCAGTGGGCAGCACAGTTGCTTCCATGTTTTTGCTATTGTGAATAGTGCTGCAATAAACATGCATGTGCAGGTATCTTTTTGGTAGAATGATTTGAGTTCCTCCAGGTATATTCCCAGAAGAGGGGATTGCTGGGTCATACGGCAAGTCAATGTCTAGTTCTTTTAGAAACTGCCACAGCCGGGCTCGGTGGCTCAGCCTGTAATCCCGCGCCTTTAGGAGGCTGAGGTGAGGGATTGCCTGAGCCTGCGGGTTCGAGACCCACCTGGGCAACTTGGCGAGACCTCATCTCTACAATAAATCAAAAAATC
>NW_007248670.1:683686-818092 GCF_000164805.1 Carlito syrichta
TTCGAGGCTGCAGTGGCCGGGAGTGGCCACTGCACTCCAGTTTGGGCGACAGAGTGAGACTCTAACTCAAAACAACAACAACAACAACAACAACAACAACAACAGCAAGAAACTGCCACACTGTTTCCATAGAGATTGAATTAGTTTGCATTCCCACCAATAGTGTAGAAGCGTTCCCTTTCTCTACATCCCTGCCCGCATCTCTTGTTTTTTGTTTTATTAATCATGGCCATTTTTACTGAGGTAGGTAGATGGCATCTCAATATGGTTTTGATTTGCATTTCTCTGGTGATTAGTGAGGCTGAGCACTTTTTCATGTGTCTGTTGGCTGCCCATATATCTTCTTTTGAGAAGTGTCTATTCATTTCTTTTGCCCACTTTTTTAATAGGGCTGTTTGTTTTTTTCCTTTTGGCACGTTTGAGTTCCTTGTAGATCCTAGATGTTAGGCCTTTGTCAGATAAACAGTTGGCAAATATTTTTTCCCATTCTGTGGGCTATTTTCTTGCTCTCTTGATGGTTTCTTTTGCTTTGCAGAAGTTTTCAGTTTAATGAGGTCTGCTTCTCTGTCTTAACTCTTATGGCATGGGCATCTGGAGTTTTGATCAGGAATCGGTTGCCTACTCCGATTTCCATAGGGTGCCTGCTAAGATTCTTATAGTTTGAGGTTTTATGTTTAGGCCTTTGGTCCATTTAGAGTTGATTTTTGTGTATGGTGATAGGTAGGGGTCCTGTTTCATTCTTCTACGTGTGGTCAGCCAGTTTTCCCAGCACCATTTACTGAATAGGTTCTCCTCTCCCCAGTGGTTGTTGTTGGAGGCTTTGTAGAAGATGAGGTGGTTGAGAAATTGAAGTTTTGCTTCCAGAATCCCTATCCTATTCCATTGGTTTATATGTCTGTTCTTGTACCAATACCAGGCTGTTTTGATTATTGTGGACTTATAGTAAAGTTTAAAGTCTGGAAGTGTGATACCTCCCACTTTGTTTTGCTGAGGATTGTTTTGGCTATTTGTGGTCGTTTATGTTTACATATGAATTTCTGTATTGTTTCCAGGTCTAACAAGAATGGTGTTGGTAATTGAATGGGTATTGAGTTGAATTTGTAGATTGTCTTTGGTAGGATGGACATCTTAACAGTGTTTTTTTCTTCCTATCCATGAATATGGAATATTTTTCCAATATTTTTGTCGTCTTGAATTTCTTTGAGCAGTGTTTTGTAGTTTTCATTGTAAAGATCTTTCACTTCTCTGGTTAGGAAGATGCTGAGGTATTTCTTTCTTTTTTTGTGTGGCTATTGTGAATGGGATTATGCTTTTTATTTGATTCTCTGTTTATTGTTTGTATAGAAGAATGTGACTGTCTTTCGCACATTTATTTTGTACCCTAAGACTTTGCCAAAGTCCTTTATTAGTACAGGGAGGTTTTTGAGAGATTCGCTTGGGTTTTTGAGGTATAGGATCAAATCATCAGTAAGGAGGGATAACTTAACTTCCTCTTTTCCTATTTGGATATCCCTGATTTCCTTCTCTTGTCTGATTGCTCTAACTAGGACTTTCCAATACAGTGTTGAACGGGAGGGATGATAGTGGGCAAGCTTGTCTTGTTCCAGTTTTCAGGGAAAATGCTTCTAGTTTTTGTCCATTTAGCAATATGCTGGGTTTTTATTGCAGATGGCACTTACTATTTTGTGGTATGTTCCTTCTATGCCTAGGTGTTCAAGGGTTTTTATTAGGAAGGGATGCTGGATTTTATCAAAAGCCTTTTCTGCCTCTAATGATTTAAGCATGTGATTCTTGTTTTTACATCTGTTGATGTATTTAATTACATTTATAATCTTGCTGATGTTGAACCTGCCCTACATCCCAGGAACAAAGCCTATTTGGTCATGGTGGATGGTTTTTGAGATATGTTGTTGGATCCAATTTGCTAGAATCTTGTTGAGAATTTTTGAAGCTATGTTCATCTAGGGATACTGGCCTGTAGTTCTCTTTTTTTGTTAGATCTTTACCCTGTTTGGGTATCAGTGTGAATGATATTAACTTCGTAAAATGATTTGGGGAAAATTTCATCATTCTCAATTGCCTGGAATACTTTCAATAGTATTGGTAACAACTCCTCCTTGTATGTTTTGTAGAATTCTGCCGGAAAGTAGTATGGTCCAAGGGCTTTTTTTGTTCTTATGATGGAGTCCATTTCCTGGGTTGTTATTGGTCTATTTAGTGTCTCACTGTCTTCTTATTTCAACCTTGGGAGGTTGTGTGATGTCAGAAAGTCCTCCATTTCATTTAGGTTATCAAATGTGTTTCCATCCAGATGTGCATGGTAATCTCTGATAATCCTTTGTATTTCTTTGGGGTCTGTTGTCATTTTATCTTTTGCATTTCTAACTGTGTTTATCTGGGCTTTTTCTTTCTTATTCTTGGTCATTCTGGTGAGGGGTCCATCAATCTTGTTTATCCTTTCAAAGAACCAGCTTTTTGTTTTGTTAATTTTTTTTTCTATGACATTTTTGTCTTCTATGTCCTATATTTTTGCTTTTACTTTTGGTGATCTGGATTCTTCTGCTAAAGTTAAGATTTTGGTGGCCTTGCCTTTCCAGCTCCCTTAGACTGTTAACTTGTGATCTTTCCATTTTCTTGATGTGTGTTCGTAGAGATATAAATTCCCCTCTTAGGACTGTTTTCATGGCATCCCAGAGGTTTTGGTAAGATGTTTCTTCATTTTCATTTGTTTCCAGGAATCTTTTAATTTCTGATTTGATTTCTGTGTTGACCCAGGAGTCATTCAGCCTCATGATGTTTAGTGTCTATGTCTTTGTGGGTTTTGGGGGAATTTTATTGGCATTGATATTTATTTCATTGTGGTCTGAGAAGGTGCATGGCAGTATTTTGATCTTATGAAATTTGTATATGCTTGATTTATGGCCAAGGATGATCGTTCTTGGAATATGTTCCATGTGGTGATGAGTAGAACGAATATTCTGTGGTTGTTGGGGGAGGGCATGTTCTGTGGGTTTCTATTAAGTCCATTTGCCAAGTGTCAAATTGAGTTTCCAGATCTCTTTGTTGATTTTTTTTCCCCCTCAGTGATCTATCTAGGGTTGATAGTTGGGTACTTAAGTCCCAAGCTATAATAGTGTTAGAGTCAATGTCTTTTTTGGTTTACTTAGTAGTTGCTTTATAAACACTGTTTCTCCTGTGTTGAGTGCATTTATGTTTAGGATGGATATTTCTTGTTGATGGATTGAACCCTTTATCATTATGTAGTGTCCTTTCACATCTTTTTTAAGTTTTGATAGTTTAAAGATTGTTTTTGTCTGATATTAAGATTGCAACTCCAACCTTCTTTTGTGATCCATTCACCTGGAAATTCATTGTCCATCCTCTACCTTTGAGTCTGTGTGCATCCCTTGTAGTGAGATGAGTTTCCTGGATGCAGCCAATTATTGGGTCATTTTTTTTTAATCCAGTTTTCCATTCTGTGTTTTTTCAGTGGTGCATTTAGTCCATTCACATTCAGGCTGATTGTTGAAATGTGAGTGTTTATCCCCATCATGAGGTTCTTATAAAGTTTTTTCTTTGTTTATTTTCTTTTAACTTTTGAGTTGATATATGTGTGTGTTTTCAAGTGTGCAGTCGCAATGTATTCTCTCTTGATTCTGTGTTCTCCTGTTCTCTTGAGAAGTGTGTGGTCATTCTTTTTTCTTCTGTGCTTAATACCATTTAAAGCATTTCCTGTAGAGCTGGTCTAGAAAGCTGCATAATCTCTTGGGGATTGAATGTCTGGGAAGTATTTTAATTCTCTATTGCTGACAAAGCTGAGCTTGACTGGGTAGGAAATTCTTGGTTGAAATTGTTTATCTTTGAGGACTTTGAATATTGGACTCCAGTCCCTTTGAGTGTGTAGTGTTTCTGCCAGAAGGTTTGTTACTATTCTGATAGGCTTTCCTGGTAGGTAGGTAGTCTGACCTTTCTCTCTTGCTGCCTTTAGGATTTTTTCTTTTGTACCTACTTTGTGTTGGTGAATTTCCATGTGTCTAGGAGTTGGTCTTCTTACTTGATGCCTTACAGGGATTCTCTGTATCTCTTGTGTTTGGATGATCACATCTCTGATGAGATGAGGAAAATTTTCTTGGATAACTTCCTGAAATACTTGGTCCAAGGCATTCTCCATTTTCCTTTCTTCTTCTAGGATACCAATCAGGTGTAGGTTCAGCCTCTTGATATAATTGCACATCTATTAGATGCTTTGTTCTTTCTTTCTGAGTTTTCTTTCTATGTTTTTTACAGATCAAGTTAATTACATGTTTTGGTCTTCAAGCTCTGAGTTTATTTCTTCTGCTTGATTAATTCTGCTTGCCATGCTTGTCATCTTGTTATTTATTTCCTAGATGAAGATTTTTATGACCAAAATCTCTGTTACAAGTTCTTTCCATGTTGAACTTGTCTTTCTTGAGTCTTATTCACTCTTTCCATTCATTCCCAAATCCCTGTTGTGTCCTGGGGCCAGTTGTTGGTGACTTCCATTGTTTGAGCTCCAGGTCTGATTTTTCAGGAGTTTTCTCTTTGGTACACTGGGAATTTCCTGTGTTCTTCTGTTGATTTTTTCTCATTTGTGACAGATCTCTTTCTTTTCTCTTTAATTTCATTATTCAGTGGCAGTGGGAGAGACTTTCACTTCTGATTTGCTCAGTCCTCTATTCTTCCCTGATCAGGTCTCTGAATTTGTTCTATTTTGAAACAGGGCTTAGGGTTGGAAGCTTTCCTTATTTGGGAGCCAAATAAGGTGGAAGGTAGGGAGCTAGGATTCAGAAACTATTTGCAAATCACAGTGTTCACTGACTGCGGTATGGGTTCCCTGAGACCCATCCCTGCCACCACTCTGTATGACAATGCAATGGGTTTATGTGTGTACCCCCTAAGTCCAAGATACAGTAACACCAATGAGGAGAATAGAGAAAAGTAGAATGAACTAGGACTGACCAAAATAAAAAACAAATAAATAAATAAATAAAACCAGTAGAAAGCAAAGCAAAAAACAATTAAACACACAAACATAAACCAAACAAACTGGAAAACAAAACAAAGCCAAAAAAAGTAGAAAACTGAACACCCCCCTCACACACACATCCAACACAAAATGAAAGGAGAAGAAAAAAAGAAAGGAAAAAAAGGGGAATGCAAATTGAATCCCCACACATATACTCACACACACATTAAACTAAAAAAAGAGAAGAACAAAAACCTGAAAGTAGAACACTCAATCATTCATGTACACACATAAACAGAAAACAAAAACAAAAATAAGTAGGGTAATGCAAATTGAGCCCTCACATACACATTCTCACATAATGAAAAATGAAAAAAATTTTTTAAAAAAGCTGCCCTCTTGTGGCACGTTCTGTAATTGTTCCTCTCAGCTGCTCACAGGTAAGCCTCTCTGCTGTCTCCTGCAGAGCTGTGGCCACATTTACTATCTCTCCAGCATGGCCCAGGCAAGGAGGAGGGGGTGGATGGAACTTTAATCCTCCCCCCACACTCATATGGTCAGGGGGCATCCCCTCTGATGGGAAGTATGGGGTTGTTTCCTCTCCAGGTACTGGCTGGGGAGCATCCCAGCCAGGCTTATTCTGGAGTTGAGTCCTTCTATCACCGTTGACAACCAGGTTCTGCCTGGGTTCGTCTCTCTCAGTCATGCTCCAGCCATGTGGGTCTGATGTTCAGATGATTGCTGGGGAGGAGGGTGTTGGGCTAGTCCTGGACACTCCGCTGATCTCTTCAGGGGTCTTTCTCATCCTTTTCCTGTCACACCCTTTGTCCCTTGGCTGAATCAGGGTAGGGGGTGGAGCACCTGAAATTCAACACTTGTCTTCTTCCTCTGGAGTTTGCGCTTTCGGGAAATTCCCTCTGGGTCACGATCAACCCCTAAGGAGTTAATCTGCTGGTCACAGAGATCGGGTCTGTCGCTCTGTGGTGAGCAAGCCAGAGCACTTCCCTGCCCTGTTTTCAAAATGGTGGCAGGGTGTCTGTTTCATCTTCTCCAGTGGGGCTCTGCCTCTGGCTCCCTCACTGTGCTCCCTCCACAGCCCTTGCTGCCAGTGTCCGGCCAGGCGCTGTGGTGATGAGACAGAACCTAGAGCTGGCAGTCATTTCTAGCAGCTTCTTCCAGAGAAGGGCTTTGCTGTTTTTAAACAAATGACACTGGCTTCTACACCCTGGGAAGCAATAGGGTCCAAGCAGAGCAGCTGTGGCACCAGCCACTTCACCAGGAGAGCCCTGGCCACTTGCTCCTGAGTCCCCACTCAGTCAGCCACTCACCTGCCCACTTACTCACACAATATGCAAAATTGTCATGCACTCACTCACTCACACTGGGACTCACATAGTCCGACTGGCTCTGCTGCCATCTTCTTCCTCTTCACTAGTTATCACTTATTTGGTGATGGTAAAGTTTAAAATATGCTCTCTTAGCAAATTTGAAGTATGCAATACAGTATTGTTAGCTACAGTCACCATGTTGTACATTAGAACTCCAGAAGTTATGTTGTAACTGAATTTTATTCTTTGGTATTATTTTTGATTCAGGGAGTACATGTGTAGGTCTGATACATGGATAGATTGCATAATGGTGAGGTCTGGGCTTCTAGTATATACATCATCCAAATGTGAACATTGTACCAGTAGGTACAATATGTAATTACCTCACCTTTCTCCTATCTACCCACTTTTGAAGTCCCCAGTGTCTATTATTTCCTTCTTTATACTCATGTGTACCCATTATTTAGCTACCACTTATATGTGAGAACACGCAATATTTGATTTGCTATTTCTGTGTTATTTTGCTTAGGATAATGGCCTCCAGCTCCATGTTGCTTCAAAAGACATGACTTCATTCTTTTTTATGGCTGCATGGTATTTCATGATATATATACCACATTTTCTTTATCCAGTCATCTTAGGTTGATACAATGACTTTGCTATTGCAAATAGTGTTGTATAGGCATTCTAGTGCAAGTGTTTTTTTTTTTTAATTAATATAATGGTTTCTTTTTCTTTGGGTAGATATCCAGTAGTGAGGTTGCTAGGTTCAATTATAGTTCTGTTTTTAAGTCTTTGAGAAATCTTTATTTGGTTTTCCATAGAGGTTGAATTAATCTATATTCCATCAACAGTGTATAAGTGTTCCCTTTTCTCTGCTTCCATGACAACATCTGTTGTTTTTTGACAGAGATAATTTGACTTTTTCATTTCTAATTTGTATGCCTTTTATTTCTTTCTCTTGCTTTTTTGCTCTAGCTGTGACTTCCAGTACTATGTTGAATAGGAGTGGTGCGAGTGGACATTCTTGTCTTGTTCCAGTTTGTAGGTGGAATGCTTTCAACTTTTCTCTATTCAGTATGATGTTGGCTGTGGGTTTGTCAAATATGGCTCTTATTATTTTGAGGTATGTTCCTTCAGTGCTTTGTTCATTGAGTGTTTTTCATCACAGAGGGATGTTGAATTTTATTGAGTGCTTTTTCTGCATCTTTTCAGGTGATCATATGTTTTTGTTTTTAATTCTGTTTATGTGGTAAGTTACATTTATTGATTTGCATATGTTGAACCATCCTTGCATTTCTAGAATAAAACCCACATGATTATGATATGTCCACGTTTGGATTCAGTTTACTAGTATTTTGTTGAGAATTTTAGCATCTGTGTTCATCAGTGATATTGGCCTGTAGTTTTCTTTTTTGTTGTGTTATTGCCTGATTTTTGGTATCAGGGTGATACTGGTTTTATAGAATGAGTTAGGAAGGAATCTTTCCTCTTCGATTTTTTATAATAATTTTAGTAAGATTGCTACCAACTTTTTTTTTTGAGTTGGAGTCTCACTCTGTTGCCCAGACTGGAGTGCAGTTGCTGCTCCCGGCCACCGCAGCCTCGATCTGCAGGCCTCCAGCGATCCTTCCTCCTGAGCCTTCCAGTTAGCTGGAACTACAGGCGCATGCTACCACACCTGGCTAATTTTTTAATTTATTGTAGAGATGAAGTCTCGCCAAGTTGCCCCGGCGGTCTTGAACCCGTGGGCTTAGGCAATCCACTCACCTCAGCCTCCCAAAGCGTGGAATTACAGGCTGAGCCACCGAGTCCAGCTGCTACCGACTTTTTTTGTACATCCGGTAAAATTTGGCTGTGAATCCATCTGGTCCTGGACTTTTTTGGATTTTTTTAAAGACTTTTTATTGCTGATCCTATTGTATTACATGTTATTGGTCTGTTCAGAATTTTTGTTTCTTCCTGGTTCAATCTTGGGAAGTTGTATGTTTCCAGGAATTTATTCATTTCCTCTAGGTTTTCTAGTTTGTGGGCATAGAAATGTTCATGGTAGTCTCTGATGATCTTTTACATTTCTGTGGTATCAATTGTAATGTCACTTTTATTACTTCTGATTGTGCTTATTTCAGTCTTCTCCTTTTTTTATGGTTAATCTAGCTAGCAGCCTGTCAATTTTGTTTATCCTTTCAAAGAATCAACTTTTCATTTTGTTGATCCTTTATATAATTTTTTTGGTCTCAATCTCACTTAGTTCTGGTCTTTGTTATTTCTTTTCTTTGCTAGCTTTGGGCTTGGTATGTTCTTGTTTTTCAAGTTCCTTGACGTGCAATGTTATATTGTTAGTTTGTGATCTATCTTTTTCAGGTAGGCATTTAACTCTATAAGCTTTCCTCTTCATACTGGTTTTGCTGTATCCCAGAGGTTGTGGTATGTTGTATTTTTGTTTTCATTCTTTTCAAAAATTATTTTTTACTTATCCCTTAATTTTGTTCATCCAAAAGTCACTCAGGAGCAAGTTTTTTAGTTTCCATGTACTTGTGTAGTTTTAAGAGTTCCTCTTGGTATTGATTTCTAATTTTATTTCACTATGGTTCAAGAATATATTTTATATGATTTTGATTTTTTTTGAATTTGTTGAGTCTTGCTATATGGCCAATCATATGATCAATTTTGGAGAATGTTCTATGTGCAGATGGGGAAAATGGGTATTCTGCAGTTGTTGGGTAGAATGTTCTATAAATGTCTATCAAGTTCATTTGAACTAGAGTCCAGTTTAAGTCCAGAGTTGTTTTTTTGGTTGTTGTTGATATTCTGACTCAAAGATCTGTCTAGTGCTGTCATTGGGGTGTTGAACTCCCCCACTATTACTGTATTTCTGTATATCTCTTTTTTTTGGTCTAGTAGTATTTGTTTTATGAATCTGGGTGCTCCAATGTTGGATATATATATATTTAGGATAATTAAATCTTCTTGTTGAATTGAACTCTTTATCGTTATATAATGGCCCTTTTTGTTTTGTGTGTGGGTTTTTTTTTGTGTGTGTGTTGGTTTAAAGTCTGTTTTATCTGATATAAGAATAGCTACCCTGCTTGTTTTTTTTTTTCTTTCCCCATTTGTGTGACATATTTTCTTCCACCTGTTAACATTGAGTCTATGAGTGTCTTTACCCATTAGGTGGATCTCTTGTAGGTAGCAGGTAGTTGGTCTTGTTTACTTGGTTTAAAAAAAACTCACTTATCATCTTTTAAATGGGAGCATTTGGGCCATTTATGTTCAAGGTTAACATAATATGTGAGGTTTTGGTCCTGTCATAGTGTTGTTAGCTAGCTGCCTTATAGTCTCAGCTGTGTACTTGCTTTATATGTTGTATGAGCTTTGTACTTATGTGTGCTTATGGTGGTGAGTATTGTCTTTTTATTTTCATGTTGAGAACTCCTTTGAACATTTTTTATGGACCAGTTTAGTGGTGACAATTTCTTTTAGCATTTTCTTGTCTGGGAATGACTTTAGGTCTCCTTCATTTATGAAGCTTAGTTTGTCAGGATATAAAATTCTTGGCTGACATTGTTTTCTTTAAGAAGTCTAAAAATAGGCCTCCAACTTTTTCTGGCTTGAAAGTTTTCTGCTGAGGAATCTGCTGTTATTCTGATAGAATTTTCTTGGGGGCTTTGTTCGTTTTTAAAAATTCTTTTTCTTTATTTTTGACTGACTAGGTTAATTTGAAAGAATGGTGTCAAGTTCTGAAATTCTTTCTTCTACTTGTTCTACTTATTGTTAAAGCTTTCAATCTGTAATTTGAAGTTCCTTTTGTGAGTTTTTCATTTCTTGAAGTTATTAAGAAAAATACTAAGGCGGCAGGATTGCCGGAGCCCAGCAGGTCGAGGCTGCGGTGGCCGGGAGCAGTCACTGCACTCCAGTCTGGGTGACAGAATGAGACTCCAACTCAAAAAAAAAAAAAAAAAAGGAAAGAAAAAAATGCATCTATGTCATCTTTCATGTCCTGCATTGTTTTTCTGGTTTCTTTGTGTTAGTTTTCGACTTTCCTTTGGATATCATTGAGCTTCTTTACAATCCTTTTTTATTTTAATTTTAAAGAAGTAGGGTAGAGTTGAGGTTAGGTATACAAATGGTCATTGTACAGGTAAAGTTTGAGCCTCATACAATCTGAATTTTGAATTATTTATCTGTCATTTCAGAATTTTTGTTATGATTAGGATCCATTGCTAGAGAACTGGTGTGATCCTCTGAGGGTGTCAAAACACTCTGCTCTATATCTGTCTGGGGCTGGGAAAACACCTCTTATCAACAGGGTGTCTGAATGAAACGTAATTGTACACCTAACCCTTAACTGTACCCCACAAAACTATAATAAAAATACTGATTAATTATTAAAAAAAAAAAAACTGAAAAATAATAATTGACAATTAGTACATTAAAAAATAAATAAATAAATAAATAAATACATAAATAAAAGAAAAAAAAAAAACACTCTGCTCTTTTGTACTGCCAAAGTTCTCGCACCGATTCCTTCTTGTCTAAAGGAGCTGTCACTTCTTATTTTTAAATTTCTTATCACTTGGATGGGACTTTTAAATTTTGTATTCTTTTTCCCCTTGAGGGTGTGACTGTGGTTATTTATTTATTTATTTTTTTGTATGATCATTTGGCTTCATTTCTGGATTCTTTCAGCAGGCAAGGCTCTGTATGGGTTCCTTGGTTACTTTCTCAAATGCTGCTTTTTGTAGCAATGTTTTGGGCATATGAGCCAACTCACTATCTTCCGTGGAGGTGGGTGTGCAGAGATCTCAGAAAGCTTATCTCATATTCTAGTCCTGTTCCCTTCTATCAGCAGGTTTTTTATTTGATGGTCCAGTTATTTCTCTATTCCAGTAGGTGATGCTTAAGAGTAAGACTCAGCTCACCTCCAGTACTCCCATGACAGGTAGAAACACGCACCATGAATGGGGTGGTGGAAGAAGTTTGTGATGGGATACACTGAGGTCTTAAGAGAAGGGGCAGGGAGGGGACTATACCACCTCCTTGTTCTTAGAAGGCAGGAATGTGATCCCCTTCCTTATCACACCCATCACAGGGCTTGCAATATTCAGTTCAGATAGACACTCTCCTTTATCTTCAGGTTGCAATGTGACTGAGGTCTGCAAAAAATGCCCCTTTGGAGACTACCAGCAAAATGGCCTTGTAACAGAAGCTTTTCTCCAGCCCAAAACAGATTTGTGACTGATCTGCACTCTATTGCAGGGATGCTGCTGTTCTGTGCTAAGAGAAGATAGGCCCCACTCTTCTTACAGGCACACTTTCAGCAGGGTTGCAGCCACCATGAATAACACTGGAAAGGCTGTCTCCAAGTGCACTTGCAGCAACCTCCAGTGGGAAAAACCTCAGCTGCGTCCATAGCGGTGGCCAAGACTAGTGGGAGATGACCCTCTCTACCTCCATTCATGGCCATCGGTGCCACCAATCTGCTGGTGTGGGACAGCAGTCCCCTGTTCAGAGATCAATATTGCACCCACATTTCCCTTTCGTTAAGGGCTAGCTCCCTCTTCCCCTAAGGGTGTCCTATGCCAAAGGCTAGATCTTTGGGAATCCCACAGCTCCCCAGAGTCCCACTATTCCACTTTTGTGGTTGTCAAAGTCAGAGCTGGTGCTGGAGTAGTTTGTGGGAAATCTGATGATGTGGCAACACAAGAGCTGAGATTCCCCGGGACAGGGTAGTGACCCACAACAGATGCATGAACATTATGGCGCCTGCCATCTCAGCTCAGTTTGAGGGGCATGCAAACATACCTGCACAAGCTGGCTTCTGTCCCTAGGAAGTTCCCAAACCTCTGCCACCAACAGTGTTACCCATGTTCTGAGGGCCGAGGGACTCTTTAATGCAGCAGTCAGCAATCGTTGGAGGGTGGAGGGGAGCAAAGAAATATTGCTCCTACCTTTCTGTGGGACTCCATGTTCCTCCAGGGTCAATCTCTGCCAGACTCTTGCTGCCTTCTTTTCTGTGCCACAGCTTCTTCCTATGTGACCTGTAACAGGTGTCAGCTCTCTTCCCTCAGCTTTCCACTTGGGTTATTACAATATTAGGAGAATTTTCAATATTTCAACATTATACTCATAAAATACTAGCTGTGGGTTTTTCATTGATCCCTGTTATCAGATTGAAGGAGTTACTTTTTAAAAAATTTTTAATTTTGAAGATGTGGGGTATAATTCAGGGTTAGGTATACAAATGTTCATTATGCAGGTACCTTGTTGATGAGGTGTGTTCCTTCTTCCTCTGGCAGTTTCCCACTACTGCCGTGCCAATCCGCCCCCACCCCCTGCCACCTGGCAATTTCCCACTACTGCATCCTTTTCTTATAGTATTACGATAATTGTTCAAGGTCCGCTTATAAGTGAGACCATGTGATACTCAGTTCTTTGTTAGATTGGCTGAGAGTTTTACCATGAATGAGTCTTGAATTTTCTCAGATATTTTTCTTCAATTTAAAAAAATATTTTGTTAAAATGGCAAATTGCTTATTTAAATTCTTAAACTTTAATTTGTATAATCGAAATAATAATTGTGTATATTTATGGGGTACATACTGATGTCTGATATATATAATGTATATTGATCAGATCAGAGTAATTAGCATATCCATTATCTTAAACATATTTAGGTTCTTTGTGTTGAGAACATGTAATATCTTCCTTCTAGCTGTTTAAAACGATGTATTATCGTTAACTGTAGATATCCTGCCTACAGTGGTATAGAGCACTAGAACTTATTCCTTCTGTCTAGTTGCAATTTTGTATTCTTTAATAAATCTCTCCCTACTTCTCCCCTCCCCCTACCCTACCCTTCTGCTCTACTTTTTTACTTCCATGAAATCGACTTTTTTTTAGCTTTCACATATGAGGGAGGATGTATGGTGTTTTCTGTTCCTGGCTTAACATAATTAATGTCCTTCAGTTTCATCTATATTGCCACAAATAACATAATTTTATTCTTTTTTTGTTGACACAATAGTATTCCATTGTGTATATATACCACATTTTTTTTATCAGTTGATCTGTCATCAGACACCTAGATTGATACCATATCTTGGCTATTGTGATAGTGCTGCAGTAAACATGGTGGTGCAGATGTCTCTTTAATGTATTGATTTCCTTTCCTTTGGCTAAATGACTAGTAGTGGGATTGCTGGTAGTTCTATTTGTAGTTTTTTGAAGAACCTCCATACTGTTCTCCACTAATTTACATTCCCACTAAGAGTGTGTAAGAGTTCTCTTTATCCCACATCTTCATCAACATTTGTCATTTTTTGTCTCTTAAATAATAGCCATCCTAACTGGGGTGAGATGATATACCTCATTGTGGTTTTAATGTACATTAATGATATTAACTATGTTTTTATATATATGTTGGCCTTTGTATGTCTTCTTTTGAGAAATGTCTGTTCAGATAATTTATCCATTGTTTAATCATATTGTTTATTTTTTGTTGTTGACATGCTTGAGTTCCTTGTATATTCTGAATATTAATTGGGTATACCACTGGATCATAGTCTATTAACGTTCTTTATTGTTATTATTATTTTTTAGTAGAGTCTCACTCTGTCGCCCAATTTGGAGTACAATGGCACACTCACAGCCACCACAGACTTGACCTGCTGGGCTTGGGCAATCCTTCCGCTTCAACCTTCCAAGTAGTTGGAACAACAGGTGCACGACACTATGCCCAGCTAATTTTTTTATTTATTGTAGAGGGGCAAGATTTCAACAAGTTGTCCAGGCTAGTCTCGAACCCGCGGGCTCAGGCAGTCCTCTCACTTCCACGTCCCAAAGTTCTTGACTTACAGGCATGAGTCACTGCATCTGGCCTATTAATGTTCTTATATATGACTGAACTCAATTTTATTTTTTACATGTGTATTTTTGTCAGGCCTTGATATTAGGGTTCTGCTTGCCTAATAAAACAATACTGAAAATATCCTTCTCCTATTTTTCTGAAAATGTGTGAGATTGCTATTATTACTTTCTTAAGTGTTAGAGAGAATTTATCTGTGCAGCCATCTGGGGTTTTGTTTGTTTATTTTTACTTACAAATTAATTTATTGAATACATATAGTTTTTTGTGGTTATTTTAGTAACATATCTTTTTAGCTATTTTTCATTTGTCTCTGTTACTGAATCTCTTTGTATAATGTTGTTCAGAACATTATGTTTGTAGGATCTGTAGTGATATCCTCCTTACATTTCTGCTGTTAGTAATTTGTGTTCTTAAATTTTTCTTGGTCAATATTGCTAACATTTTCTCAATTTTTAATATTTTCAAAAAAATAACTTTTGCTTTTATATTTTTCAGCTGTTTATATTTATTCCATTGATTATAATGTTATCTTTAATTTTAGCTTATATCTATGATTTCAAACTTTTGTTAAAATATAAGCATTTAAAGTATAAATGCAGCTTTAGATTCATTCAATAAATTTTGATATGTCATACGTTCACTTAGTTTGAGTTTCATATATTTTCTAATTCCCCTTGTAGTTTCTTTTTTGACTATAGGTTATTAACAAGTATGCTGTTTAATTTCCACCTATTTGGGACTTTTTAAACATACGTTAATGGTTTCTTTTTAAAATTTTATTTAATTTTAAAGATGTACAATTCAGGGTTAGGTAGATAAGTGGTTATTGTATGGTTTCTAATTTAATTCCATAGTAGTGAAAGAAGTGCATGCTCTTTAAGATTTCAATCTTTAGAAATGTATTAGTTTATTTTTTTAAATGGGTCACCATATGGTCTTGAATAATATTATCTTGAATAATAATTCCATGTACACTTGAAAATAATATACTAATTTGTCAGTTATCGAATGTAGTGTTCTATGAATGTCAATTTGGACAAATTAGTTCTCAGTATTGTTCAAATCCTCTTTTACCTTTCTGATGTTTTTTTTAATCTGGTGGTTTCATAAATCATAGAGGCCGGGCTTGGTGGCTCAGCCTGTAATCCCAGCACTTTGGGAGGCCAGGCCAAGATGATTGCCTGAGCCCACAGATTTGAGACCCACCCGGGCAACTTGACGAGACCTCGTCTCTACAATAAATAAAAAAATTAGCTGAGCATGGTAGTGTGCACCTGTAGTTCCAGCTACTTGAAAGGCTGAGGCAGAAGGATCACAGGAGCCCAGCAGGTCCAGGCTGTGGTGGCCAGGAGCATGCCACTGCCCTCCAGCCTGGGTGACAGAGTGAGACTCCAACTTAAAATATAAATAGATAGATAGATAGATAGATAGATAGATAGATAGATAGATAGATAGATAGATAAATCATAGAGAGGTTTTTAAAATCTTTACTTGTAAGTATAGATTTTTCTTTTTCTATTAAAATTTCTGTCAGTTTTTGCTTCATTTATTTTGAAGTGCTATTATGATTTGCATAAACACTTATGATTCCATGTCTTCCTGATGAATTGTCTCTTTTATAATTATGAAACTTCTCTCTTTATCTTTGGTTGCATTCTTAGTCCAGAAGTAGTCTCCTTTTGCTGATATTTGCATTGCTTTCTTTTTTTTCTTTTTTCTTTTTTTTTTTTTTGAGCCAGAGTCTCACTCTGTTGCCCACGCTGGTGTGCAGTGGCAGTTTCTCAGGCTGGTCTCGAACCTCTGGGCTCAGGCAATTCTCTCATCTCAGCCTCCCTAAGTGTTGGGATTACAGACTACACCACTCTGCCCAACCAGAATTTCTTATATATTCATCTTGCAACAGATTCTCTCAATGACTGGTTATTTTTAAGTGTTTTTAATTTTGCCTTCAGTTTTTTGGAGGATATTTTTGCTGGATGTAAAATTGTGGGTTGATAGTTACTTTTTTCTTTCAGTATTTTGAAGACATCATCTTACTATCTTTCCTGTATTGCTACCAGTCAGTATCATTTATATCATGGTTTCCCTGTATGTGAATATTCTCCTTTTTCCAGGCGCATTTCAAGATTTTCTCTTTATCTTTTAGCTATTTGACTTTGGTTTGCTAGTGTGGTTTTCTCTGTATTTATTCTGAGTGTGGTTCACTGAGATACTTGGATCTGACAGTTCATTTTTCACCAAATTTTGGAAATTTTTTGTCTTTATCTCCAAAATACTATTTCTGCCCCCAACCTCTTTCTCCTCTCCTTCTGGAAATCCAATTGCATGCTTGACATTGCCAACAAATTACCGAGGCTCTGTTCTTTTTTTCTTTACTCTTTTTTTCTTTGTTCTTCATATTGGGTATTGTTTTGACTTCAAGTTTACTGACCTGTTTTTCTGCCATCACAAATCTATTTTTAAGCCTAACCAGTGAATTTTAAAAGTTACTATTGAACTATCTAGTTCTTGAATTTCCATTTGTATTTCTTTTTTGCAGTTTTAATTTACTGCCAGTATTTCTCACCTGTTTATTCAAAGTAACATCTTTTTAAAAATACTTAAAACATATTCATAATTACCTTCACAACTTTGTCAGTTAATTTCAACATCTGAATCTTCTTGTGATATGTTTCTATTGACCATTTTTTCTCCTGATATGAAGTTAAATTTCTAGCTTCTTTGAATGTTTAATAATTTTTATTGTATACTGGATATTGTGAATTGTTATCTTTTATAAAGGAGTGTTGATTTGTATTCTAACAGAAAGCCAAATTACTGGCTTGTAAACATATGCTTAACAATACAACCTAGCAACTGCAGTCCTGGTTATTGAAATGAAAACTAATGTTCTCACAATAGCCTATACAAAAATATTCATAACAACTTTATTTGTAATAACCAAAACCAGAAAACAACCCAAATACACTTTAGATGCGGATGGTAGAAAAAAACTAGGGTACCTCTCTACCATGAAGTTTCATAATTATAAAAGAGACTATTTGTTGATACATGCAACAAATTGGATGGATCTCAAGGATATTAAGTTGAGGGAGAAACTAATCTACAAAAGTTCCACACTATGTGATTCAATTTATGTAACATTCTCAAAGTAATAAAAAGTATAGAAATAGAGAGCAGATAGTGGTTGCCAAGCGTTAAGGAAAAGGGTTGGAGAACGTGATTATAAAGAGCAAGAGGGAATGTCTCTTTGGTGATGAAGCAGTGTGTCTCAGTTGTGGTGTAGTTATATAAATCTGTACATGTGCTAAGATGTCATAGAATTGTAAACAAAGACAAAAATGAGTACATGCAAAAACTGATGAGATTCAAGTAATGTCTGTAGTCTAAATAATTGTATTGTGCCAATCAGTTTCCAACTTTCTTTTTGCTCTGATCTATATTCTCTAATTTCTCATTCCAGTAAAACTATGGTTTTCTCCTTTAGGTGTACCCTTTCAGCACTTAAGGGGAGTACTGGGAAAAGTTCCCTTAAGTGAGATTCTTATAAGAGTCTTTCTCATCCAAGATGTTCCCTTTCTTTCAATGATCAGAACCCCTACATTTTCTGTATGCTTTGGTCACTTTTCTATTTATTCAAACAGTTGTTTTTATATTTTGTTCAGAGTTATAATTATTATCTGTGGGCAAGTTAGGCCAATATAAGATTATCTATCATTACTGGAATCAGAGCTCAACTAACTCTATTCTGAAATATTACAAATATAAATTGTTTGTAAACTTTTTCAATAAAAAATTTGAAGGTGAAATATTATGGTAACTTTAAAACAATGAAGGGTATTATATAAATCAAATAAATAAGTGATAACTAAAAACATGAAAAGTCAGAGTTTATAAGTAGGAAGAAGGATAAACATATAAAGGGCATATATATAGGTATTTCAGAAGTTTAAAGGCAGAATGTAATTATGCATTACCTAAGTGTCATTCTCAAATAGAACTCTGTACTTAATCACTAGAAAGGGCTTCAGCTGTAAAATCAGATCTGCATCCATTGTCTTTTGGAAATAGTTTTTCATTTGGCCTTAGAAGTTGCATTTTCTTTCTTTTCTTAGCATTTCTTTTATTTATTTTGTGTTTTAGTTTCAAGGGTTATATGTGTATGTACAGGTTTGTTACATAGTATATTGCATGATGCCAAGGTTTGGGCTTCTCTTCAGTGCATCACTCAGGTGGGTGGACATGGTACCCAATGAGGAGTTTTTCAATCCTTTCTCTCCTTCCCTTTCGAGGAGTCCCCAGTTTCTGTTGTTTCCTTCCCTATGCCGGTGTATATTCAGTGTTTAGCTTCCACATAAAAGTGAGAACATGCAGTGTTGAGTTTTCTGTTTCTGTGATAATTCGCTTAGAATGATGGTTTCCACAGGAATAGACACCTCTCAAAAGAAGATATATGGGCAGCCAACAAACACATGAAAAAGTGCTCAGCCTCGCTAATCATCAAAGAAATGCAAATCAAAACCACATTGAAATACCACCTAATCCCAGTAATAATGGCCATCATTAATAAAATAAACAGCAACAGATGCTGGCTAGAATGTGGAGAAAAAGGAATGCTTCTACACTGCTGATGGGAATGCAAACTAGTATAACCTCTTTGGAAAACAGTGTGGCGATTTCTAAAAGATCTAGACACTGACCTTCCGTATGACCCAGTAGTCCCCTACTGGGAATATACCCAGAGGAACTCAAAATCATTCTACCAAAAAGATACCTGCACATGCATGTTTATTGCAGCACTATTCACAATAGCTAAAACACAATAGCTAAAACCATGCTGCCAATTGAAACTGGACTGAATAAAAAAATGTGGTACATATACACGATGTAATATTACACAGCCATAAAGAAGGACAGATTTATGAACTTTTGTATAGCAACTTGGATAGATTTAGAATCTATAATACTCAGTGATCTATCACAGAAACAAAGAACCGAGTACCACATGTTCTCATTCATAAGCAGACCCTGAACATTTACCATAGTACCATAAGAAAGAGATTGGCAGTAGGAGGATACTGCCAGGGTGGGTGGGAGCGGGGATACAACATCAAAAAGGGTACCTGATCTCAAACCAGGCAAAGTGGGGACCAGAGACCACACTTTACCTGTACAATGACCACTTTTTGTATACCTGTTCCTGAATTGTACCCCATATCTTTAAAATAAAATTAAAAAAAAAAAAAAAAGAATGATGGTCTTCAGCTGCAACCACGTTGCTGCTGACCTTTATTATTTCTTGGAGAATAAAATGGCAGTCTAACTTCCCTTCTGCTTTTATTTTTTTCTTCTCATTTGTTTTAGTTGTTTGTATAATTGGCCTTAAATGAGGTGAGAGTGAAGAGACTAGAGCCATCTCTGGAAAACATCGTTACCCTATTCCCCTGGAAGCTACCCTCTGGAACACAAGATTTGACCATATCTGTTTTGAGGATTCATTATGAACAAAGAAGTCTCCTAGGTAGGAATTGTAGCTCTGTTTTTAAAGAGCTTTGTCTCTACCAAAGTGTGGAAGGAAAATGATGACCTGTTGACTATTATTTTTATGGAAAATATGTATTTGGTCTGGGAGGCTTCAAGGTCATTGTAAGAGAAGCGCTGACATTCCTAAGTGAAAATGTTAGAGAAGTTCTAAGTTATACTTTATGAACCATTTTAATGTACCTTGAAATCACTATAGGCTTCAGATCTTATGTTTTATAATGAGACCCTCAAGTCCTTGCTGAATTGAATATGGCAGTGGAAAAACTATACTAAACTATCTCCAGAGTTGGTTCATATATTTCTAACATGTATTCAATCATTAATTTTTTAATGCACACACATGTATATAGTGTTCATTTGGACATTTTTATGTTTTGCGTGAGCTAGCTGAGAATAGAACCAGTATATCCATGAATATGATAGTAGTATCAGGAGTGGTAGAAAAATAATATGTACTGTGCCAATACACTAGATAGAGAGTTGAAAAGTAATCAAAAACTGGTAAATCAATAAGGGAAAGACTTCTAGAATGACATTTTTTTAATTAATAGATTTTAATTGATTATACAAGGGGGACCCCCCAAAAATTGAATTTTTTTTTTCAGGTGGGCCCCTTGTAGTATAGGCTTCCCCCACTAAGTAAGTGCTCTAGGAACCCATCAGTATCAGTGTACCAGTTAACATTGTTGTGAGAGGCTGCAGTCAGCTTCAGTGAAATTTTTTTTTTTGGAGATTCTTTCAACACATTTGCCCATTTCACACTGAGTGTTCAGCAGTTGTTTGCCAAAAATGGCATGATCCCCACGCCCCACCCTCTCTATTCACCTGATTGCCCCTGGATGAAAAATGTCCTCAAAGGGAAACGTTTTTGCTTATGTGGAAGAGGTGAAACGAAAGACAGCAGAAGCACTAAAAAGCATCCCAGTTGACATGTTAAAAAACTGTTTTGAACAGTAGAAAAAGCATCTCAATAGGTATATTGCATCAAATGGAGAGAACATTGACGGTGACTGAAGTTTGAACATGTAAGAATAAATACACAATTTTTATAAATTCTGGGTTTGGGGGGTCCTCTCTTGTATATATGTGTGTGTATATGTATATACATATGTATATATGTGTATATATATGTGTATACATTATATCTGTGCCACACCTTTGGAAGGTAGATACTTTTCAGCACGGAGTTGGTTCGCAACATTTTAAAATTTAGGGTATATTAAAATAAGGAAATTTTAATTAAGTAGGAGAGCCCTCTCTTTAAGAGTATCCAGGAAAAGAATGTTAATACCTTGCCTTCATGAAAGAAAAAGGGGGAGAAAGAAAAATTTAGTGATTAAACACTAACTTGTTTTTTTATTTTCTCATTGTTCACTGAGACTCTGAGAAAGTCTTTTCTATTTATCCCTAACAATTATTAAAAACAATTTCTAACCTACCAAATAGTTATAAAATTGGTAGACTGAACACACCTATATGCCCATTTCCCAGTTTCATCAGTTATAAATATTTGTGACATTTGCTTTATCTCTGTTTTTACTACTAATTCTCCTCTTCATTCTACAATATGATGATGATTAATGAGAGAAAGTTGCAGACAATCATGATTCTTTACTCTAAAATATTCAGTATATATTTCTTACCTAACTACAATCTAATAATCAAATTCAGAAACTTAACATTTTTATTACTGTTATCTAATACATAGTTTACATCAAAACTTTATCAGTTGTGTGATCTAGAATCACACATTGCGTAATTATCACATTTATTTGGTCTCTTTTAACTTGGAATCATTTATCAGCTTTTCTTTGTCTTTCGTAGTAGGACCTTCCATGATAATGACATTGTAGAAGAGTGCATGCCAGCTAGCTGTTTTGTACAGTGGCACTCATTTGGGGCTAGTCTCTTTTCACCTATTTCCTTCTTAAACAAACTGTGTTGTAAGACTTTGGCTATTCATGGATTTATTACTGAGAACCTTATGTCAAAGAACAAAGCCTAGAAAGGCTGTTTTCAGGAGAAAGTCTGTTGGAACATGAGAAGAGCCCAAAATTCTAGAATGTAGAATCATAAAGATAATTTCGGTGTTATTGTATGAGAATGTACCATAGAAGATAAATCAGGATTAGATATATGATCAACTTCATTTATTTTTATGCGATGTTTGGGCTGAGAATTGAAATATTTTCTGTTTATATATGTCTGAGAACCTTGTCAATAGCATCCAGTTTTTTAGATGTATAATTTAATTTAATGTCAGCTCTTCTGGAAGACTGAATATATTGGAAGAGCATTTTTGTGTAGAGACAAAAGCAAAAGATTGGGACTGTATTGCTGGCTTTTCTACCTATTAGTTATCATGTGACTGTAGGCTAATTACATAACTTAAAGTATATCCAAGTTCTGGAACCAGATTACCTAAAACCGATTTCTGCTTCTGCCACTTAAGATGTTGGAAAGATTAAGTAACTTCTCCATGCCTCAATTTCCTTATCTCTAAAATGGATTATGATAATATATACTTCATATTTTATGAGTGAATGAGTGAATAGTAAGGGTTATGAGGAATTGAATTAATACTTTAGATACTTAAAACAGTGATTGGCCCATAGTGAGCTTATGTAAATGTTAGTCTTCATTGTCATCATCATTATCATCTTCATAATTGTCACATGGTTTATTAGTAGTCAAAATGGATGTAATAATATATGCTTCATAGGACATTTGGGAGGAATAAGTGAATGCATATAAAACACATAATAAATGCTCAACATATATAATATTGTCATATACGTTAATTAAATACATATTAATAGGTCTACATTTTATTTGTGAACCTTTTATTCTTTTGTTCCTCTCAAATTAATTGTTACTATTGACTTTATATTATAAAGTGGCAGCCAGAATAAACATGTTTATCTCACCCAAGTGGCCTGTAATTGGAAAAGTTTGAGAAGTACTATACTGGGTAATAATTGCTGGCATCCTTATTTTGATATTTTATAAGTCTGAGTCTTACAGTTTCAAATTTATAAACATTCTTTTTATTGTTATTATACTGTTTGTTTTCATAGTTTTTATTCTGTTGAGAGTACTGGAAAATCGATTTTAAGTTTCACTTGTTCCAAGTTAGTCTTCAGTTGGTCATTGTGTTAGAGAGGGTATAACTAGCTAATAAATTGGTGTTCACACTGAGAGGCTATTGATATTGCCAATTGTTTACATGAAATGCTTGGGGAAATTGTTCTATATTTTTCAATGCATATTAATAAAGTGTTGCCAAATATAAATTAGTCAAGTGAGATGATTTAGGTTTTAAGCTGGGCTTTTAAAAATGCACATCCTTTCTATAAATATGAGCAATGAAAATTTTATGTAGATTTTTACTGTGATTTTATCTATGCCCTTTTCCCTTCAGCTGGGGAGGGTGGCCCTGAAATTGACTGAAGGTTTGCCTGACTTGATCATTTTCTAGTGCCATCAAAATACATTTCTATTGTTTTGGTAAATTATTTTGACCCATTTCATTTTATTACTTTGGTACTTTTACCTCATAATATTAACGATCAGATTTTCGTGTATTTTTCTTTTGCTGGTATAGATATGTATGTTTAACTATAGTGTATTCTAAGACACTATTTGAGGGAAATTGAACAACTTCTGGTCTGGGACTGAATTCTTTATTTTAGATATGGAGTACTTTTATGTAATAAATATGGACATTTAGTTTGGGATAATTAGCTGTATCTAATGCTGATCCTTATCCTCTTCTGGCCCCAGGTTCTAGCTGTTTTTCTGTTCACTTTTATCTGAATCTGTGAAAGAAGTTGTTGGAAAGGGACAGACATTGAAAAATTTAAAAAATTTTTAAAATATATTATTATTTTTTTAAGAGATGGAGTCTCACTATGTTGCCCAGGCTGGACTTGAACTCCTGTGCTCAAATGATCCTTTTGCCTCAGCCTCCCAGGTAACTGGGATGACAGGCGTGCACCTGGCAACTGGCAACACTGAAATTTTTATCAGTTTTGTCTCTGCAAATGACAAAGCAAAATGGTCATCATTTGCTGCCTGTTTGCTAAACTGTTCTGTGCACGTGCAAGTAAATATTCAATACTTATTTTGTTGTTTATATCAGCTAAAGACAGCTATAGTTAGGAAGACAGATTTTTAAAATCAAGAAGTACTGACACAAGTTAGAATGAATTTTGAAAGATGTGTAGTCTACCTGCAGTAACCCTATGTCACTTTAAGATAATTGGAATCATATAGTTTCATAGATTTATAAGGAAATGTTGAGGTTGCTTTTGCTCATTTGTTTTAATAAGATAGTGACTACAAATATGTGTTCTATATACTATTTTTCCTTAGTCACAAATTAATACACTAGGAATAGTTTAACAAGGCAAATACATATGTCTATTTTTTATCTTAAAAATTAAATTTTGACTGGGCAGAGTAGCTGATGCCTATAATCCCAGCATTTTGGGAGGCAGAGACAAGAGGCTGGAGACTAGCCTGGGAAACTTGATGAGACCTCACCTCTCCAGTAAATCAAGAAATTAGCCTAGTGTGATGGTCCACACCTGAAGTCCCAGCTACTTGGAAGACTGAGGTAGAAAGATCACCTGAACTGGGGAGGCCAAGACTGTGGTAGCCAAGAACATGCCACTGCACTCCAGCCTGAGTGACAGGATGAGACTCTGATTAAAAAAAATAATAATAAATTTTAAATGAAGCAAATATGAGGAATGTAAGATATTCAGTTTTTAAACTAATTTGGCTTCCCTTTTATATATATATTTGTAAATAGAAAACAAAAAAAAGTTTACACTTTTTCTAAGCTTATTCTTTACTTTTAGAAAAAAATACAAAGAAAGCATTTTTCTTAATCTGTAGAATAAGCTTTTAATAATAAACATAAATATATTAAATACACTGTTTTAAACATTTCATACTTTTAGAAGTTTAGTTACCAAGTCCTTGATAATGTCTTTATTATTAGCATAATAAATTTAAAAGACTTTGCACAGGATTTTCTTTGGGAAAAAGCACTTTAAAAAAATCTGGTATTTTATAAAATAGTGAAATAAGATTAAGTGATGTTTTTATTTTTAAAAATCCATTGATTGCTTTGAATTCATTTATTTGCCTTTGCTTTTTATTCCTGACCACAATGGTTAAAATGCTGGCAGATAATTTTTTTTTGTAATCAATATTTTTTATTATGATATTGTGGGGTACAGTTAAGGGTTAGGTATACAAATATGCTTTGTTCAGGCACCCTTGTTGATAAGAGGTGTCTCCCCGTCCCCAGACATATGTTTACTACCATTAATCCCATCTCCCTTCCCTGTCCCATAGTTTCCCACCACATAATGTTTATACCATTATGGTAATACGTTGGATGATCAAGGTCCACTATATGAGTGAGAACATGTGGTACTCAGATCTTTGTTTCTGTGAGAGGTCACTCAGTATTATAGACTCTAGTTCCATCCAGGTTGCTGCGAAATTCATGATTTTGTTCTTTTTTATGGCTGCGTAGTATTCCATCGTGTATATGTACCACATTTTTTTAATCCAGTCCTCTTTTGATGGACAGCATGGTTGCTTCCAGGTTCTTGCTATTGTGAACAATGCTGTGATAAACATTCGTGTGCAGGTACCTTTTTGATAGAGTGATTTGAGTTCTTCAGGGTATATTCCCAGTAGGGGGATTGCGGGGTCATATGGGAGGTTGATATTTAGAGCTTTTAGGAATCTCCACACTGCTTTCCACAGAGGTTGCACTAGTTTACACTCCCACCAACAGTGTAGAAGTGTTCCCTTTTTGCCACACCCTCTCCAGCAACTGTTATTTTTTGAGTTATTGATAATTGCCGGCAGATAATTTATGGTAGAAACTTAGAGCAAATTTTTGTTTCCAGGTATTTAAGGAAATCCTATCCAGTTATTAGCTTCAAAATATCTAGTATTCAACAAAAAAACTAGACATTCTGAAAAACAAGAAAATATGACTCAGATAGGAAAAATAGCAACCAATAGAAACTGTCCTTGAGGGGGACAGTTTAATACTTGGAATTATTAAGCAAAGATGTAAAAGTAGATGAACTAGACTTCATTAAAATTAAAAACTTTTGTTTATAAAGAAAAAGAAAAGAGAAACCACAAAATGGGAGAAAATACTGATAAATCATATATCTGATAGGGATCTAGTATCCCAAATATAAAGAACTCTTATGACGCTATAAAAATAGAAAAATAACCCAATTAAAAATCATACAACTTAATAGCAAAAAATATATAACCTAATTAAAAATCAAGCAAAGGACTTAAATAGACATTTCTCCAATGATGACATAAAAATGGCCAATAGGTACATAAAAAGGTACTCAATATCACTAATCATTAGGGAAATGCAAATCAAAATCACTATGTGATATCACCTTACACCCATTAGGATAGCTGTTACGGGTCGAATGTCCCTTATCCAAATACTTGGGACCAGAAGAGTTTTGTGTTTCAGATTTTTACAGATTTTTGAACATTTGCATTATACTTAAGAAATCTGAAATACTCCAGTGAGCTTTGTTGTTGTTTTTTAAGCATCATGTCGATACTTAAAAGTTTAAGAATTCAGAAGATTTCATATCTTCTGACTTGGAATGCTTTCAATCTGTTTCAAAAATACAAGAGATAACAAATGTTGATGAGGGCGTTGAGAAAAGGGATGCAGCCGTTATGTCAAACAAATGGAGGTTCCTAAAGAAATTAAAAACAGAACTACTATGTGACCTAGCAATTTCTCTTCTGAGATACCCAAAGGAGATATCACTACATCATAAAGATATCTGCACTCTTGTCTGGACTCAGTGGTTCAACCTGTAATCCCAGCACTTTGGGAGGCTGAAGCGAGTGGATTGTCTGAGCCCATGGGTTCAAGACCAGCCCGGGCAACTTGGTGAGGTCTTATCTCTACAATGAATCAAAAAGTAGCTGGGCATACTAATGTGCACCTGTAGTTCCAGCTACTTGGAAAGCTGAGGTGGAAGGATCACCTGAGCCCAGCAGGTAGATGCTGGGGTGGCTGTGAGTGTGCTACTGCATTCCAACTTGGGCGACAGAATCCAACTCAAAAAAAAAAAAAAGGTATCTGCACTCCCATGGCCATTGCAGCATTATTCACAATAGTCAAGACATGGAAATAACCTAAGTGTTTGTCAGTTGACAATTGAATAAAGAAGCCATAGCATATATATACAATGGAATATTAGCTTTAAAAAAGAAAATCCTGCCATTTACCACAACATGGATAAACTTGGAGGATATTATAAGTGAAATAAGACAGACACAAAAAGAAAAGTATTATATGATCTCACTTATATGTGGAATCATTAAAAAAAATCAAATGTACAGAGAGAATAAACAGTGCCATGGGATGGGGGGACAGGGATTGGGTAACTATGGGAGATGATGAATATGTTCATTTGTAATTTGTTTCAGTGTAATAGCCATTTTACTATAAATATATGTATCTAATAACATCATGTTGTATATCTTTTTTTTTTTTTTTTTGAGTTGGAGTCTCACTCTGTCACCCAGACAGGAGTGCAGTGGCCGCTCCTGGCCACCGCTGCCTCGACCTGCTGGACTCCGGCGATCCTTCTGCCTCAGCTTTCCAAGTAGCCGGAATTACAGGCGCGTGCTACCATGCCTGGCTGATTTTTTGATTTATTGTAGAGATGAGGTGTTGCTGCCCAAGTGGGTCTTGAACCCGCGGGCTCAGGCAATCCACTCACCTCAGCCTCCCAAAGGCGCGGGATTGCAGGCTGAGCCACCAAGCCCGGCATATTGTATATCTTAAGTATACACAATACGATTTATTTATTTGAAAAATGAACAAAGGACCTGAATAGACATATCTCCAAAGAAGATCTACAAATGGCCAATAAGTGCAAGAAAAAATGCTCAGTGTCATTAGCTATTAGGAAAATGTAAACTGAAACCATAATGAAATACCATTTCATACCTAATAGGCTTTTTTTTTAAGGGGGAAAATTATCTTTTGGTGAGGATGTGGAAAGTTGGAACCCTCATGCATTACTGATAGGAATTTAAAATAGTGTAGTTACTGTGAAAAAGTTTGATAGTTCCTTTGAAAGTCAGAGTTACCATATAACCCAGTGTTTCCACTCCCATTTAAATATCTAAGAGAATTGAAAACATAGTCACATGAAAGCTTAATGTTCATAGCAACATTATTGATAATATTCAAAAAAGCAGAAACAACCTAAATATCCAGCAGCTGATGAACAAAATATATTATCTCCAAAAAATAGAATATTATTTAGCCATAAAAGCAGCAGTGAAAATCCTAAAGTCCCAATCCTTCCTTACCGCATGAGAAAGATTTCAGTTGTCTTTGAAATGAAGGGACACAATTGAAAACTTTTTCTAGAGAGCCCCTGATATCTGAGGACTCCAACTTGAGAAACATTTTTTAGGAACTCTTTATCATACAAACATCAATTTAGGGAGGTTTAGCTCTCAGAATATCTTCATCATGTATATGGTTCTCTGTTTGAATTGTCTGTTAAGCACTTTAAAGTATATTATTAGAGCTGTTTGTTAACTAAGGTACTGGTTTTTCAAACTATGTAGTTCTTAGCTAAATCCAAGAGATGAACAGCATGATTCTTACATAGAGATTTTTATACTGAACTGAATTATAAATTTTTGTTCTATTTCTTTAACCTTCACCTATTTGGCTTAGATAGATTTGAACAGAGATAGATGTGGTTTCTGTTTCCTAAAACTACTCTCTAGAAATTGCTAAATTGTATAATTTAGCAACTCTTTTTAAATCAACAGGGTACTTTTGCTTAGAAACCTTACCTCCTTTTTTATTTTATTTCAGTAGCTTTAGGGGTA
Organism: Carlito syrichta; assembly: GCF_000164805.1. Lineage (NCBI taxonomy): Eukaryota > Metazoa > Chordata > Mammalia > Primates > Tarsiidae > Carlito > Carlito syrichta. Next base: position 712,353 of record NW_007248670.1, read on the forward strand.
CAAATAGTTTCTGAGCAGGGCTTTATGTGTACCCTCCACCCCCATCTGTGCACATTGTATTTAGTTGGTGAGTCTTCATCCCTCCACCCCTTTCCCCACTTCCCCTTCTGTGTCTTCAGTGTCCATTATACTATTCTCTATGTCTCCGTGGATCTTTGGTGTAACGCCCACTTGTAAGTGAGAAGCAGCTGTGTTTGGTTTTCTGTTCCTGTGTTAGTTCACTTAGGATGATGTTCTCCAGATCCATCCAAGTTGCTGCAAAAAACATTATTTCATTCTTTCTGATGGCTGAATAACCCACTACTAGGTATCTACCCAAAGAACACCTGCATCGGCATGTTAATCACAGCACAATTTACTATTTCAAAGATGTGGAATCAACCTAAATGCCCAGCTGATCGGTGAATAATGAAAATTTGGTGTATATACACCATGGAATACTATTCAGCCTTACCTCCTTTTTAAAGATGATGTGCAAATTGGTTTCCTGAGACCAGCATTTCATTTCTTAATGATTCTTGGCCAGAGTGGTAGTGCACACCTGTAACCCCAGCTCTTTGGGAGGCCAAGATAAGAAGATTGCTTGAGCCCAGGAGTTCAAGACCTGCCCGGGCAACATAGACAGACCTCATCTCTACAAAAAATAAAAAAATTAGCCAGGAATAGTAGTGCATGCCTGTAGTCACAGCTACTTGGGAGGCTGAGGTGTGGAAGGATCGCTGAAGCCCAAGAGGTTGAGGATGCGGTGAGCCATGATAGTGCTACTGCACTGTAGCCTGGGCAACAGAGAGAGACTCAGACTAAAAAAAAAAAATTTTTTTAAGCACCCTAACTGCCAAGTATAAAGCCATTCCACACAAATATGTCTATAATAGTTTTTTCTCATCAGAGGTTTTACGTTGCTCTGTTTATTGTATTTTGTAAATAGAAAGCAGTTAATACAAGAATCAGACCATCAGCAAATTGTTGGTGACTGTCTTGTAAGTATTAGATACTGACTGTTATTTTGGCAGGCCAACCTGCCTGACTTTTGTTGAATTGTTGTCTGCTGTCTCCCCAGCCCCAGAATCTTGGGTAAATTCAGCAGATGTGAATCTCCAGCTAGTAGTCTGAGGGTAGCACAGTATAGGAATTTTGTTTTGGATTCAGGATTCAGTTTTATTGGTTGCTGAAAATTATTCTGTGAGATATGTTATTTAGATCTTATAACCGCGACATAGTTTTGTGTCCACAGTACTATGAAATATTGCAAGTTGTTTCTCCAAAATAAAAGATCTTTACCTTTTCAAAATTAGAAGAAATATTCTCCAATTTATTTCTTTCTTTTCTTGTGTTTTCTTTCTTTCTTTCTTTCTTTCTTTTTTTGAGTCAGAGTCTCTGTTCCCCAGGCTGGAGTACAGTGGCACACTCATGGCCACCCCAGCATCGACCTGCTGGGCTCAGCCTTCCAAGTAGCTGGAATTACAGACATGTGCCACCACGCTTGGCTAGTTTTCTGATTTATTGTAGAGGTAAGGTCTTGCCGAGTCACCCAGGCTGGTCTCGAGCCCATGGGTTTAGGCAATCCTTTCACCTTGGCCTCCCAAAGTGGCTTGAACCACTGTGCCCAGGCTTGAACCACTGTGCCCAGCCTATAGTCTCCAATTTCTAGACCAAGAAAGTAGTTTGCTTTTACCCCCACTGAAAGTAGAGAAATAAGGATTTCAAGAATGCTCCTGTTTCTCATATTTTCCATTTATAATATATATTTTAAACTTAAATACCATTTAAAGCCTTTAAAAATCTTAAATGTTGTATTAGTAAGATATTTTAATTATTTTTCATTCACCATGTTTATTTAGCTTATGTAATCTTTTAGGCATTATGTTAGATATTAGATAACAATAAAAAGATCTAATAATTGACTTTGAGTTTACACTCTAAAAGGAGAGACAGGATAATTGCAATTTGAATAAGAAAAATATGCCCAGGAGTATTTTGAGAATAAGTAGAATTTCAGATGGGTATAACATAATTTCATTGTAGGCAAAAAAGTAAAGAAACAAGAAGTGGCACCTGAGCATGAAGTAGGAGTTAGCGAACTCTTTTCTTTTGAATTTGGGTAAACTCTAAGGTAATATCTTTCATTTTCCTTGTTCGAGATTTTCTTCTTTCTTTTAATTCTACTGTTATAGAAAAGTTTTAAATTGATACTTCTTCATTATTATAATTGTATAATTTCATTTTTATATTAATACATTTTTGAACATTTTATTTATAAGTGAAAATAAAATTAAGTGACTTATTTACTTTTTTTTTTAAGTCAGAGTCTCACTCTGTCACCCAGGCTGGAGTGCAATGGCATGCTCACAGCCACCCCAGTGTCAACCCGCTGGGCTCCGGTGATCCTTCCACCTCAGCCTTCCAAGTAGCTGGAACTACAGGTGTACGCTACCATGCCCAGCTAATATTTTTGATATATTATAGAGATGAGGTCTCACTAAGTTGCCTAGGCTGGTCTTGAACTTCTGGGTTCAGGCAGTCCTCTCTGCTTGGCTTCCCAAAGTGCTGGAATTACAAGCTTGAGCCACCATGCCTGGCCGGCTTCATTACTTCTATGATATTTGGTTAACCTTGTTTATACTTCTGTGAATCTCCATAAGAAGGTATATGTTTTGTTACAGTTATACAGTTAGTTGATTATTCTTATTTTGTATTTGGGTTTCAGAATGGATGTTGATAAAACCATTGTCAGGTCTTTTGACTTCTTTTTTTGTTGTGGTTGTTGTTGAAAGTCTGGCATATTTGTCTTGCATTGAGGTTGTCTACCTTAAATTATAAATTTTGCAAGAACTTTATAAGTCTCTATATTTTCTTATCACAGGCTCCTTCCTCTCCAACCTCCTCTCCCACCACCAAGAGGCTTAACAATTTTTTAAATGACATTAATCCATCATGTAGTTCATCTCATTTGTCATTAGTAGAAATCTGAAGCTTAAATGTCTATTGTGTTTTATATGTGTTTAATTTGAGTTGACAGTGGGATATCCAAATAGAAATGTCCATTTGCCAGATGGTCACTTAGATACCAAATTACTGAGATGAAAAAGACTGTACCTATCGTTCATAGAGGAAGTCTTAGAATGAAAATCAAATCCTGTCAGTCCTCTGCTCTTAATCCTGCGATGATTGCCTAATTCATTTGGAATTCAAGTCCTTGCAATGACTCTTAAGGCCTGACATGATGTCTATTACCTCGTCTCCTACTCTCCATTCCCCAGTTCTAGCCAGACTCACCTCGTTCATGTTTCTCAAAAAGCAGTTATACTTCTAAGGTCTTTCTTCTTCTCCTGCCAAAAGCATCCTTCCTCCACATCCTGTTCTCTTGGCTCTCTCCTCACCTCCTTCATGTTGTTGCTCATATCTCTCACCTCTTCAACAAGTCCTTTCCTAACTACTTTACTTGCTTTCCCTTCACTTCCACACACCTGAACCTCAGTGTTTGCCATATTTTTCTTTGTAGTACTTATCACCTCCTGATATGCTATCTAACTTACTTTGCGGTTTATTTGTCATTTGCCTTCCTCACAATACAGTGAAACTATGAGGATAGCAATTTTTGTAAACTTTATTCACAGCTGTATCTCTAGAGCCTAGAACGGATTTTGGCACATAGTAGAAGTTTAGTAAGTATTTGTTGCTAACTCAAATTGGGCTGCTCCTACACTGAGATCAATTTAAAGTTTTGTACCTAATATCTGTTTTTGTTGGAAACATGGAATATTAATAAGGATTTTATTTCTAAAGTCTTTTTTTGAGGTTGAAACTAAAGTTAGCATATATAGTCTATATGTTTATATAGGATATATAACAGATATGATTTGTTTATAGATTATATGTAATATGTAATATATAGCATAGAGAATCTATAAACAATTGGACAGGTATTTAGTAATTCATTTACCAAATTCTGTGATAGACTTACACAATAGGTGAGAGCTGATGCAAACTTTGTCTATTATGTTAAGGAGATTGGATGTTATCCTGTGGGTAATGATGACTTAGTGAAGGATATTAAGCAAGAGATTGACATGATAAAACATACATTTGGTAGCCTACTCTGGTGGCTCTGCAGGGGTTGTATTTAAGGAGGACAACACTGGAAACAGAGAGACCATTTGGGAAGCTAGTTTAGTAGTCCAGCAAGAGATAATGAGAACCTTAACTGGAGTCTTGGTAAAGGAGAATGTGAAAAAGGGATAGGTTTTGGAAATATTTAGGAAGTAAAAATGGACAAATCTTGGTGTTTGCTTGCATGTGGGTGTGAGAGAAGAGATTAGAATGACTTCACTGTACCAACTGAAACAAAAAATACATGAAGAGGAAGTAAGTTCAAAGAGAGAAAATGTACTTTGCCCAAGGACAGGCAAATCATGGGTTTGTTTTTTTTTTTTTAATTTTACAAATCGTGGTTAAACCAAGACTTGAACAAGATCTTTCTGGCCTCAAAGCTCATGCTTTTTTTTTTGCTTTTATTATTATTTTTAATTGACATGTAATAATTGTACATATTTATGGGATACAGTATGATATTTTGATACATGTGTGCAATGTATATTGATCAAATCATGGTAATTTGCACATACAACATCTCAATTATTTATCATTTCTTTTTGTTGGGAACATTCAAAATTTGTTTTTCTGGCTATTTGAAAATATAAGCCGGACACTGTGGTGCATGCCCGCAATCCCAGCACTTTGGGAGGCCAAGGCGGGAGGATTGCTTGAGCCCAGGAGTTCGAGACCAGCCTGGGCAACATAGCACGAATTCATCGCTACAAAAAGTAAAAAAGTTAGCTGGGCATGGTGGCACATGCCTGTTGTCCCAGCTACTCAAAAGCAGAGGTGGGAGAATCTTTTGGACCCAGGAGTTTGAGACTGCGGTGAGCTGTGATCATGCCGTTGCACTCCAGTCTGGGTGACAGAGTGAGACTCAAAAAAAAAAAAAAGAAAAAGAAACAAAACACACACACACAAACACACAAATTGTTGTTAATCATAGTCACCCTACAGTGCTATAGAACACTAGAACGTACTCCATCTGTCTAGCTGTACCTTTGTATCCATTATCCAACCTCTGGCAATCTTTCCCTCCTCACATTCTTCCAAACCTCTAGTAATCACTATTGTATTCTCTATTTCTATGTGATCAACTTTTTTAGCTTACACATGTGCATAAGAATGTGCAATAAATGTCTTTCTGTGCCTGGCTTATTTCACCTAACATAATGAAATGTTATAAACTTATCCATGTTACCTCAAGTGACAGGGTTATTTTGTTCTCTTTTTAATGGCTGAATAGTATTCCATTGTGTATATATACCTTATTTTATTTATACATGTATCTGTTGATGGACACTTAGATTGATTCTATATCTTGGCTATTGTGAGTAGTGCTGCAATAAACATGGGAGGGTAGATATCTCTTCTACATACCAAATCCGTTTCCTTTGGCTATATACACAATAGTGGGATAGCTGGATCATATGGTAGTTCTATTTTTAGTTTTTGAGGAACTTCCATGCTATTTTCCAAAATGTCTGTACTAACTGACATCCTCACTAGGAGTTCTCCTTTCTCCATGTTTTCCCCAGTACCACCGCCCATGCTGTTAGCTACCATGAGCTAACAAGGGAATCCAGTTTATTCCTCATCAGTGAAGTGATGTCTCGAAAATGACTTTTAAGCAGGGATGCTTTTGCTGCTCTTGTATAGGACAGATTAGAAGTAAGAATGACTGGATTGGAGAAGCAAGATTAAAAGATCTTGCATTAGCAAATTGGATGGATTTGGAATTGATCATACTCAGTGATTTATCACAGAAACAAAGAACTGAGTTCCATATGTTCTCACTCATAAGGTGACCTTGAACAATTATACTGTAAGAAAGTGATTGGTAGTAGTGGAAAACTGTCAGGGGAAGTGGGGGTGGGACTGGCAGTTGGGGGAAACTGCTAGGGGAGGGAGGGTACCTGCATGATCGATGTTTATATACCTAACCCTGAATTGTACCCCACATCCTTATAATAAATAAATAAATAAATAAAAGATCTTGCATTAATCTAGAGTGAGATGTTGAGTTCCAAACTAGAATCACAGCTGTATTTAGGAATGAAGAAGAAGAAAATCTAAAATCTCTTGTTAAGGAAGAATCAGCAGGACATGGATACCAGTTAGAAATGTGGAATAAAAGAGAAGAATTAAAAATTGCAAGATTGCAATTTTCTGAGTTGGAAATTTTCATAAACTACACTTCTAAAATGAATAAATAGTAAATGCATGAAATTATAAGTTTATGATAATTTATTTTAGGGAGCATTTGTGCACTGAAAAGAACAGGACAGTCTTTGATGTTCAGGGCTAGAAACTGAGTTTTATAAGTGGAGAAAAGTGTTTACTCAGACATATGAATTATGAAGTCATATGAGAGATTCTCATAGATCTCTGCATTCCTTATAATAAACTTTCTCAGTGTAACTACTAACATACAGTGCTGTAGTTGTTTAATAATTTAGAATTTAAGAAAAAGCTAAAGGTTCTGTCATTTAACAAAAATTTTCCCTCATTTTATATTTATTTGGCACTAATAAACTCTGAAAGGTAGTGATGATTATAGGGATGAGTTTCACTGGAGATTATTCAGAGAATAGTGGTTGATAAGAGACAGCTCAGAAGGGATCTTTAAGTGTAGTCACTAACTGGTACAACATGTGAGAGACCTGGCTGGCATGCTAGGGGCAATGACTTTGTGTTCCCTGGCATCTATACCAAGATCCTAACATAGACTAAACATTTGATCTTTGTTGCCTGACTACGTAAACAAAAGGTTAGGAGTGTAGAATTCAAAGTGTAAAATTCAGAATCAAAATCTAATTCATTGCTATAATTGTAATCATATATATTATTTATTTTTCTATCAATATAAAATCCCAAGCCTTGTAAGTAAAAGTTATTGTAAATCTTTTTGCAAGATAGAATCTAAAGAATAAATACAAAGAATAATTTCTCTGACTCTGTTTATATATTCAGCTTTGCATATGAATGCGATATTTTCTCTGAAAAAAAAATGTCTATTTAATTATTCTAATAATGTTTTTGTCCTAATTGGTCACAATGATTTCATAAAGGGTTATTAATTTTATTTTTCAAATATAGAAAAGAAAGTATAGAAACACAAAATATCCAATGGCTCCTGTGTTTTTGTATAGATGCTGGTGATTTTATGATGGCCGTAATTATCTGTTCATTGAGAGGTCACAATTTTTAAACATTTTCTGATGTAAGGGAGCTTCCCCTTCCTGTATTTGGTTGGAAAAATCATAAGAGTCTTTTCTTATTGTTGTCTCTCCTTTTTAGGTGTGAAGTTTTTCACCATGAGTGGCCTTGGGGACAGTTCATCCGACCCTGCTAACCCAGACTCACATAAGAGAAAAGGATCACCATGTGACACACTGGCATCAAGGTAGGATCACTCTTCTTTTCTTAGTCTATTTCTGGGAGAGTTGCTTTATTACTCTCACTACCACTTTAGAGTTTTTGTTTAATCTGCTCCAAGTTTAGTAGCCTTCTTTGAATGCTTCACACTCACATGTCTTCTTCCTTCTCCCAGCTTCTTTGCACATCCCTTCCTCTCAGTCCTGCTTCCATTCTCTTGATTTCCTAAAGTTGACTCCTGTGCATCCCTCAGATGCCAGTTAAGTCATTACTTCCTTAAAGGGGAAGCCCTCTTCCTTTCATAACTATTAGATCCAGTTTCCCCCAATTTGTGTGTCTGTCTTTCATATTTTTGTGGCTCTGATCCATAATTACAGGTTTTTACTAGTTTGTACGATCACTTCCTAGCTTCACTAGACTTTAAGCTGCCATTTGGTAAGGGACCTTGTCTATTCTTGATCACCATTGTATCCCTGGTTCCTAGCACAATGTGTGGCTTATATATACTACGGGCACTATGAAGATTTGTCAAATGAATAAATAAACCTATTATACATATTTAACTGCAATCTTAGAACATTATGGTATTAGTTGAACTAAGAAATATATTGTTATAATATCAGCATTTAAAAAAATGATTATTGTGGAGTTAAATATTTGGTATACTATAAGGAATTTAACCACTTTAAACAGGGTAAAAGAGATCTGTTGCCAAGGAAACCCTAACAAATGCCAGATAGAGAAGGAACCTCAGTCAGATTAAAAGAACAGTTTCCCAACTGAGAGAAGAGTGAGAATTTTATTCCATTCATCTTCTAGGATTTAGAGCAAAGCTTCTCAGCCTTCACACCCTTAACCCCAGATAATTTTTTATTGGGGGAGTGGAGGACTAGTCTATATTTTTGTAGGATGTTTAGCAGGATCCCTGCTTCTGAAAATTAAATGTCAGAAGCATCTTAGTTATGATAACTAAAAAAGCCTCCAAACATTGCCAAATGTCCTCTGGGGCCAGGGAAAGCAAAGTCACCCCTGGTCATCACTGATGTAGAGGGTAAAACTGTAGAATATCTGTCCTTTTTCCTGATAGGAAAAAGAAAGAATTTTAACAGAGTTCCAGGCTAGAAAAAGAAAAGTGACCATTTATCTTACTCAGTTCAGAGAAGTGATATAGAGAGATAGTAACCTAAGTGCTCATAGTCATAAATAAGCATCCAAATGCTAAGAGGAATGTTAATATTAAGATACAAACCAGGCCGGGCTTGGTGGCTCAGCCTGTAATCCCAGCACTTTGGGAGGCCGAGGTGAGTGGATTGTTTGAGCCCGCGGGTTCAGGACCAACCCAGGCAACTTGGTGAGACCTCATCTCTACAATAAATAAAAAAGTTAGCTGGGTGTGGTAGCGCATGCCTGTAGTTCTGGCTACTTGGAAGGCTGAGGTGGAAGGATCACCAGAGCCCAGTAAGTTGAGGCTGCGGTGGTCGTGAGCCTGCTACTGCCCTCCAGCCTGGGCGACAGAGTGAGACAATAAAAAAAGAAGAAGATACAAACCAGATGTGCATTGTCAAAGTTAACACACTTGTTTATATCTACATATAAAGTCGTCCTTTATTTTTTTATTTACTTATTTTTATTTTAAAGATGTGGGGTACAGTTCAGGGTTAGGAATATAAGTGGTCATTGTACAGGTAAAGTTTGGGTACCCTTATTGAAAAAATATCAACAAATAAAACGATTGTTTTTTACATGTAATTTTTTATTTGGGGAAATTTTTTAACTAAATAAAATAATATAGATTAAGTGTATATATCTACCACATGTAATTGATAATATTTTATATCATTAATATTTTATTATATTTGCATATTTCTTAAATAATACAAAATACTGATAATTAAATTGAATTTCTGCAATAAATTCCTCTAATCTATTTTTATTAATTATGTAATATATACAGGTATCTTTGAACAATATAGAATGTTTATTAAATTTCCATAAATTATAAAAATATTTTTTCTACAATATGCTATTTTCAACATGGATCTTGAGATTTAAATATACATAAATTTATTAAGTTCTATTAATTTTTATTTAGTATTACATGAATATGTCACCTTTGGGAATAAACCACATTTGGAAGTTCATGTCCATACAGATATATTCCTTAAAGATAAGCAGTCTCTGTTTGTTACAAATGTCCACTGTAGCAGATATCCTCACATGGTCTCCTCTTGTATACACATGAGTTTCTTTAGGATCTTTGTACCTTTTTTTTGTTCTTTTTCTTTTTTTAATTTTTAAAAAAATTTATTTATTTATTATAAAGATGTGGGGTACACTTCAGGGTTATGTATATAAACATTGATTATGCAGGTACCCTTGTTGATGAGGTATGCCCCTCCTTCCCCCAGCAGTTTCCACCAGCTGCCAGTCCCACCCCCGCTTCCTCTGACAGTTTAGGATCTATGTACATTTTATGTTCACTAGGTAATTACCACATTGCTCTTCAAATGACAGTCATTGAGATTTCCTCTTTTCCCATATTCTTACTAACACTATTCTTTTCTCATTTGAACATTTTGCCAATCTGATTAGTGTGGGGTTATAGTTTTAATTGTATTTCTCTGATAATTAGATAAGTTGATCATCTTTTTAAAAATAACATTTTATTATAGAGATGTGGGGTACAAGTAAAGATTAACCACACAAGTAGACTGCATACAGGTGCAGTTTGGGCCTCCAACTGGCCCTCATGCCCTGTGATACAGGACCAGGTACCCTTTGTGTTGTTATGTGCCCCTCTCCCCTCCGTGCCTCCTCCCCTGGCAGTGTTGATCTCTCCCTTGTGCTAATGTGACTAATGTTCAGGCCTCACTTAAGAATGAGAACTTGCATTATCTAGAAGCTGATCTTTTTTTTATTATTATTCATTATATTTTCCTCCTCTGTGAATTTCTTGGTTGTATCTTTTGCCCATATTCTTGCTGGGTTGTTTTGTTCTTTTTTCTTTGTAGAAGTTATTTTAAATATTCTAGTTACTAGAATGTTTAAGTTTTGTGCAAATGCCTTCTCCCAGCCTGATTATTAACTCTACTTATGATGTCTGTTGACATATAGAACCTCAGGTTTCCATGTGGTAAGCTTTTGAGAGTTTTGCTTAAGAATTTCTTCCTATACACTAAGGCTTTAAATATATTTTTTTATTTTCTTGTAATACACATTTAAGGTTTTAATTTATTTTGTGCATAGCATAATATGGGGTTGACCTAATTTGATTGTTTTTTTTTTTAGTCATTAGTTGTGACACTACTTTTCCCTGCTTTTGTACTGTTACCTTTATCATAAATCAAGTTCCTGAATATAGAGCGCTGGTTCTGAACTTTCTTAGATAATCGCCTTGATATCTAATGGAACAAGTTCCTCTTGCTTGTTTTTCAAAATTATTTTTCCTGTTCTTGGTTTTTACTCTTCTATACTGATTTTAGAATCAGTTTTTTAAGCTTATCTTTAAAAAAAATCTTGCTGGGATTTATATTAGGATTTCATTTACTTTTATAGATTAAATTCAGAAAATTGGCATTTTTATGATCTAGATTCTAGAGTATTCTTATTTCTGAATATAAGACTTTTCATTCAAATCTTTGCTGTTCTTCAATAATATTTTATAATTTTCCCCATGAAAGTCTAGCCTATATTTAAATAGGTTAGATATATTTCAAGGTACCATAGAGTTTTTATCGCTTTTAAGAATGGTATCATTTTGTCTACTGCATTTTCTAATTGGCAGTTGCATAAGAATGCTAATGATTTGTAGATATTGATCTCATATCCATCCATTGTGCTGAACTTCCTTTTTTGTTTTAATGGTTTAGCTGTAGATTCCCTTTGTTTTGTGTGTATGTATATATATATAATAACATTACAAATATCAAAAATATATATTCCTTTTTTCTTATTTAGATATAGTAAAGATAATTATCTTCACATGTTTGCTTTACAAATATTGGAAAGCACCATCTCTCTGAGGTTTATGTATGTGCTTCAGTTTTAACAAAGTAATATCTTTGATATGGTAAACTAAAAATTTATTATTTTGAAACTGAGTTTGTGCATGAATACCACCTTGTAGTATTATTTATTTCAAAATTTATTATTTTGAAACTGAGTTTGTGCATGAATACCACCTTGTCTCCCAAACCAGATATACACTTGTTAATCATAAAGAGCGTCTGTTAGACCTCAGGGTGTTGCCAGCCTTGTGTACAGATCCCTGGATAGGAGAGTTTCTCAGTAACCGGTTTGGTGGGGTGAGATATCTCTTATCTCCCTCCCGTGAACTCTTCTCCATTTCTTCATTCTTCTAGTAGAATGAGGATTAAAATGCCAACCTTTTTGGTAGAACAATTTATTTTCCTCCAGGTATATTCCCAGGAGAGGGATTGCCAAATCCCAGCAACTTGGATGCAGTTGAAGACCGTAAGTGAACTCTCACAGAAACAAAGAACTGAATACTGCATGGACTCACTCATAAGTGGGCCCTGAATACTAGTCACATCAATAGAATGGGGTCGGCAGTCACTGGGCACTACCCAGTGGGAGAGAGGGAAGGAGGAGGGTGGAGGACACGTGACAAAACAGAGGGTACCTGGTCCACTACCAGAGGGTGTGAGGGTCACCTACAAACCCAAACTTTACTTGAATGAATACTGTTTATGTAGTTAATTCTCACTTGTACCCCACAACTCTATAATAAATAAGTTATTTTTAAAATGCCAGACTTAAAATGGTGGGTAGCTGTACCTTATGCTTGTTTAACATTTCTAGTTAAACTCAAAAATTGCTTATTAATGCCTACTATTCAGCAAGCGTGAATGTTACAAGGAGATAAGTGAAGTGTGAGACATGTTTTCACTTATGAGATCTGTCTCACTTAAATAAGACATGTTTCTGTCTTCAAGGAGCTTACAGAATCTGGCCATGCCACTCATTAAATCCTTCTGGGCTTTCCATTACCCTGAAAATAAATAATCTAATCAAAGTGATGATAATAGATAACATTTATTGAGCTAATAGTATATGCCAAGAACTCTGCCATCCATTTTACATATATCATCTTTTTTAATCCTCACAAAACCCCAGGAGGTAATTATTGTCAATATTCCAATTTTACAGATAAGGAAATCAAAACTCAGAGAGGTTAAGTTGCTACTAAGTGACTTGTACAGGGTTGCATGGTTAGTATATGACAGAGGAATTTTCAGCCTGTGCTTTTAAGCAATAATACCACACATTTTATCATGGCATGTAGGATCCCTTGTGAACTGGCTTGGACCGCATTTCTTGCCCTTTTTTTTCTTGTCATCTATAGGTCAGCCATACTGAACTACTAATAGATTCAAGTTGATATTTTTACTTGTACCTTTGAAAAAATTTTTTTCTTTCAGGAAACCTCTCTCTGCCACTAAAGTTTATGCATTTCATTCTCTAGGTCTAGGTGTGTGCCTATAGTATTACAGTCTTGTCACATAGTATTGTTAGGGTTTGTTTCCTCTTCTTTGTTTTCCCACTAATTGGGGACTACATCTGATTTACTAACCTGGATCCATAGGACACAGTATATGATTAACTGGCACGTAAAAAGTAGAAGAGTATTGTTGGGTTAGCTAGTATAGTAAGATGAGGAAAAAGGATGCCTACGTGCAAAGTTAACCCAGAGTAGCATTAATTAGTATATCTGTGATATAAATGGTAATAAAGGGATTAGTAAAGGGAGAAATTTAATTGGCCCAAAGTAATATGGGAAGCCTTCTTTTCTATTAAGGTAGAATTATTATTTTTTTTTTTGGTCATCTGCACATCTCCTTTAGTTTTGACTTTGTTAAACATATCTGCTCTCATTTCATCTGTGTACTTATTGGTTACTTCATGTCATCATGTTTTTGTTTTTTGTTTTTTGTTTTGAGTTGGAGTCTCACTCTTCCTAGTCTCCTTCTCAAGTCATTTTATGCACACCTCCGTTTCATTACTTTTAGTTTCTTACTTTCTCTGTCCCTTCTCTGTCTGCCTGTTCTGGCCACTCTGTCACTTTTTGTTTTTCTCTGTAGTGGTGTAAGCACTTCAATTTTATTCAAAACTTACCATCAAAAATATATTTAGGAAGTCCCAAGTGAATCCAGTTTATTCATGTTGCAATTTAGACCTGTAGATCTAAATAGATCATACTTTAGACAGAATCTACTAAGTAAGTCTTGTGTCAATCTTGTGTCTCTAAAGTAAAATCAGATGTCTTCAAACACTACCAAGGTGCAGGACTGAGGTTCTATAAACCCTTGTATGAATCAAAATGTATGTACTCATTTTATTCCTACCTGGTTTTCAGTGCCTTGGCGTGAAATTTGTCAAAATGTCTTGCTGCATGTTCTTGCTGAGGAAGTTGTTTCTGTTTTTGTTTTTTGTTTTTTTGAGTTGGAGTCTCACTCTGTCGCCCAGACTGGAATGCAGTGGCCGCTCCCGGCCACCGCAGTCTCGACCTGCTGGGCTCCGGCGATCCGCCTCAGCCTTCTGAGTAGCCGGAATTACAAGCATGCGCTACCACGCCCGGCTGATTGCTGAGGAAATTTTAAGATACAATATTAATAAATAAAATGGCAGAAATTTCTCAATAATGAAAGATTTATAAGACAAAAGACAGAATATGTGATTCTTAAAGTTTTACATTTTGGTTTTATTTTGGAAAATTCAATATTTTGTAGTATTTTGTTTTATATAGGTAATACATTTGATTAGTTGACTTGATTTTTTTCAACCTACTATATTGTTGTATAAATGCTATTGTTTTTATAGTCTTTAATATTAAGAAAAGTAAGTGGTATTATAATTGTTGCCAGCTATGAGCTTTTTAGCAACTGATCTTTCCCTGTTCTCTCCTCTTTTTTTGTAATACAAATATGCAACCAAAAGACTTTCATTGCTATTTATAAAACTGAGCTACTTGTGACCATTCTTTTCTATTATGTTATTTTGATAATAGGAAAATTTCAAAGTAATACTTCACTGTCTTTGGATGTGCTACATAAAACAAGGTGTATGATGACTTGACTAAACACACCAGGGCTGGAAAGCAAAAGTGAACAATATTAGCTCAATACATTTAGTGTGCTTTTTATTTTAAAAATGCTAGCTATATGCACTGTTATTCTTTATTTTTGTTATTGTGTGTTAAGATAAATCAAATTTGACTTTATTTATTGCACTTATAAGCACTTGTAAGCAGATTTTTTTTCCTATTTTTTTTTAGAACAAAGCTGTATATAAAAGACATTATTCACTGTACCATTGTCTCTAATTATTATTATTTTTTATTTTACTTTTGCGTGGGTTCTTTTTGATGAAAACCAAATGATGGTTTAATCATATAAAAATTAAGAGTTTATCTAATTTCTGACTGGGCACAGTGGCTCAAACCTGTAATCCTAGCACTTTGGGTGGCCGAGGTGGGGGATTGCCTGAGCCCACAGGTTCAAGAACAGCCTGGGCAAGTTGGCAAGAACTCATCTCTACAATAAATTTTAAAAAATAATAATAAAGTAGCCAGGTATGGTAGTTCTTGCCTATAGTTCCAGCTACTTGGAAGTCTGAGGTGAAAGGATTGCCTGAGCCCAGAGGGTCAACACTGGGGTGGCTGTGAGCATGCCACTGCATTCTAGCCTGGGCAGTGGAGTGAGACTCCAACTCATAAAAAAAAAAAAAAAAAAAGAATTTATCTACTTTCTTTTTTTTTTTGAGTGGGAGTCTCACTCTGTTGCCCAGACTGGAGTGCAATGACCGCTCCCAGCCACTGCAGCTTTGAACTATTGGGCTCCGGCGATCCTTCCACCTTAGCCTTCCGAGTAGCCGGAATTACAGGCATGCGCTACCATGCCCGGCTGATTTTTGATTTATTGTAGAGATGAGGTCTAGTTGCCCAGGCGGGTCTCGAACCCGCAGGCTCAGGCAATCCACTCACCTCAGCCTCCCAAAGGCGCGGAATTACAGGCTGAGCCACCAAGCCCGGCTATAACTTATTTAAACTCTGTATAGTGTGCCCTGCTTAATTTATAACAAAGTGATTTGAGAATTCAGATTTTCTATTTCAAGGAGTGATTTAGAAGGTAAAATAGTTCCAAATGCACTAGTATATTTGCTGTATATTTCCTTTTAATATCTAGTACTTGCTGATTATTTGAAAATACTCAAGGTATATATATGATTGGGGAAATACATCTGTTATAGAGGTCATTCACTTTATGTATTTTAACTGGAATTGTTTTCTGCACTTTGGTATTTTGTAGTGTCTGGTTTTTAGATGTGAATTTAAATAGCTTTCTAAATCTAGTTTTACATTCTGGATAAAAGTAAGGTTCTCTCTAAATATGTAAACATTAAATACCAGATCAGAGAAGGAAATATGGTAATATAAATGTACACTAACTGGATTTTCTTTGTGTAACAGCACTGAAAAGAGGCGCAGAGAGCAAGAAAACAAATATTTAGAAGAGCTAGCTGAGTTATTGTCTGCCAACATTAGTGACATTGACAGCTTGAGTGTAAAACCAGACAAATGCAAGATTTTGAAGAAAACAGTCGATCAGATACAGTTAATGAAAAGAATGGAACAAGGTAAAAAAATGACTGGACATTGTATTAAGACATTTATAATATATGATTTTACTTTTGTATTGTTAAGAAGCAGCATTAAACTTCATAATTTTATTAAAGAAATATTTTTGTTAAGATGTTCTCGATTTTAGAAAGTCAATCTGAGAGTCTTCTTGTTATAACAAAGCGGCTTATTAATTTAACTTAACTGGTTACCTTGGGAGGTTATAGGTCCTTATATCACAGAGGATTGAGTCAAAGGACAAACATAAGCTGTGGAGTTGGGCCTGAGGCCCTGGGGTAGAGTTGAAGGACAGTGACTCCCTGAGGAGAAAACCTCCCCACCTGTATGAGGAAGCTTGTCTCTGCCTGGGCTCTGAGTGGAGGAAACAGTCTTATCTGAAAAAAGTGATATACTTTTGAGATTCATATTTATACTACCCATATTTACTGGGAACCCCACACCACCAAACTCCTAGGTTGTCTACCAGAAACAAAGGCAAAGCACTTTGAAGGAACAGTCCCACAACCTGGACCCCATCGGCGTGCCACAGAAAAAGTGCTTCTGAGGGTGATTTTCCACTAAAAACGGACATAACATATGAGGGGATAATCAACAGAGAATAAGAGCACAGAAGGAGTGGACCCAAAAGAACTTCAGGTTATCAGTAGTAATATGAAAATGCTATAGGTCAATATATTTAAGATGTTGAATATTTTATAATTTAAAAACTGGAAAACAAATAGTCTAGTGACAACTGATTTAGCAAACAGAAGAAACAGTACTGTAAGCCTGCAAAGGTGAGCACCTGAGAGAGGCTATATGACCCCTTCCCCACTTGTTTCATGACACTAGGAGCCTGGCTCCTACTCCCCAAGCCAAAGATAGGAGGATCCCTGGGGAAATAGAGCAGTCCACAGGAAAACAGAACTTAAAAACAGGATCGCCAGAAACAGCTTTAGCCCTTTACCTTGTTTCTACTCTTTGCCCCTCACCTCCTCTGTCCCAGTTCCAGGCACACTCTACCTCAGGTGTTTATACTTGCTGTTCCCTCTGTGTGGAATGCGCTTTCCCTAGATACCCGCCTGGCTTCATGGCTTTTAAATTAAAAATTTTTTAAAAAGAAAGACTACAAAATCTTCATATTCCTCTACACCTTCCTTGATTTATTTTCCTGACACTACTTTTTACATCTGACATGTGACACATGTTATATATTGTTTACCTACCCTCACTGGAGCTCCGTAAAGGCAAGGATTTTTGTTTGTTCAACATTGTATCCTCAATACCTAAAATAGTGCCTAGCTACGTAATCAGCTTTCGATGCATATTTATTGAAAGAATAGATGAAGGGATGAAATTTGAAGAAATCCCTTAGAAAATAAAACAAACAACAGAAAATGAGAGAAAGGTGAGATAAAGGATTAATTCAGGAAGTGTAACATCCAAGAAAAAAATAGAACAGGCCGGGCTCGGTGGCTCAGCCTGCAATCCCATGTCTTTGGGAGGCTGAGGTGAGTGGATTGCCTGAGCCCACGGGTTCAAGACCCGCCTGGGCAGTGAGACCTCATCTCTACAATAAATCAAAAAATTAGCCGGGCGTGGTAGCGCGCGCCTGTAATTCCGGCTAACTGGAAGGCTGAGGCGGAAGGATCGCCGGAGCCCAGCAGGTCGAGGCTGCGGTGGCTGGGAGCGGCCACTGAACTCCAGTCTGGGCGACAGAGTGAGACTCCAACTCAAAAACAAAACAAAACAAAACAAAACAAAACAAAAAAATAGAACAGACTAAAAAAAGAAATTAGAGAAATAATATCAAAAAAAATTCTCAGAAATAGAAGAGTGTAAGTTTCCAGATTGTAAGCCCTTATGTAGTGTGCAGCATAGTCAATGAAAAAAAAAGAAAAACAGATTCATGCCACTGAACAATTTAGTGACATTTCAAAATACCATGGAGAAAGAAACAAGAAAGAGGAAAAAAAAAAAAGATTTCACACACAATAGATGGCTTTCAGAATAGGTTCAGATTTCTGAGTAACAAAATTGAAAACTGGGATTCTAGACCTAGAATTCTATTTTCATCCAAATGAAGATATGCGTTTAAAATAACATTTTCAGACATTCAAATTCTCAAAAATGTTACCTACTATTGTATCTTTTTCATAAGGTACAAATTCAAGGTCATACACCTAGAAAGAAAGGCATAGGATTTTAACCCAGGAAAACTATGGAATCTTAACAAAGAAGAAAGGTAATTGGAGCTGATGAATAGAGGACTCCAGGGAATATTTCCATGGAAAAAAAATAGAACACATAAGAGTATCTGATAACTGACCAAGTTGAGAAGAATTTTTTTTAGCTCTGGAGAAATGTTTAAGGTTGAATTAAACTACGCAAAAGTCTGAAACAAATATAAGAAATGTAAGTTATAGCATACACCTTGGCTCTCTTATAAAGTATTTATATACCCATAGTAAACTAGATATTAAATATTTAAATATTAATTGCCCTAAAAATTATTAAAACTATCCTGGAAAGATGAGAGGAAGAGAAATGTCTGTGTAGCAGGTCGGTGTAAGTTAAAATCTTACCTTTCGTTATAGCATGTCAAAAGATTATGTCTAACATGAATAAAATCAGAGTATAGGAAATAAAACATGTTACTGAAAAGTATAAATTCTATTAATTAGGATATAGTCTAGTCTATTGTAACAAGACACCCAAAATATAGTGGCTTTAAAAAGATAGCCTAGGTAGGTGTTGGGCATTTAGACTCTTTCCATCTTTATTCTCTGCTATTCCGAGGGTATTATCATTATCCATGTGACCAAACGTAGCTCACCCATCCATGTCCCAGCTGACAAGAAGGGGAAATAAAAAAGCAGGAAGGCATGCTTCTTTCTCTTTACAGACAAGAAATTGTGTATCACTTCTGTTATCATCCCTTAGGCCAGAAACTAGTCACATAGCCATTTCTATCATAGGTTTTCCCTAAAGTTTTAAATGTTTTACTTTTCACACATAGTTATTTAATCCACTTGGACTTGATGGTTTATGTTTTTTACAACTTGTTTAAAAACAAAAACCTTCCTTAACTCAGTGTCATAAAACACATGAAATGATGAAAGAATGTGTCTTAAACTGCGTGAGAAATGCCACCATAATAATAAAAACATAAATAACCCAATTTAAAAATAGGTAAAGGTCCTAAATAGACATTTCTTAAAAAAAAAAAAAAAAAAAGGTGTACAAATGGCCAGCAAGTCCATGAAAAAGGTGCTCAGCATCATTAGTCATTAGGGAAATGCAAATCAAAACCACAATGAGATACCACTTCACATCCACCAGAATGACTGTAATAAGAAAAAGACAGATAATAACAAGTGTTGGTAAGGATGGGAGAAATTTGAACCCTTATTTACTGCTAGTGGGAATTTAAAATGGTGCAGCCACTTTGGAACAATTCAAAAGTTCCTCAAAAGGTTAAGCATAGAGATACTGTATGACCCAGTATCTATTTCACTCCTAGGTGTATATCCAAGAGAAAGGAAAACATATGTCCTTACAAAAATTTGTACATGAGTGTTCACAACATTATCATAAAGAGCCAAAAAGTAGAAACTACCCGTATGTCCATCAGCTGATGAATAGATCAATACAATGAGGTATACCCATATGATGAACTATTATTAGACAATAAAAATGAATAAAATACTGATAAATATGTCAACATAATTGAATCTTGCTATGCAAGAAAAACCTGATTGGTCACAAAGGGTCACATATCATATGATTCCGTTTATATGAAATGTCCCAAATAGTCAAATTCATAAAGACAAAAAGTAAATTGATGGTTGCCTTAGGCTAGGGGTATTAGAAAAAGAGGATTGACTGCTAATGTCAATGGAGTTTCTTTGGGAGGTAATGAAAAGGTCCTAAAATTAATTGTGATGGTAATTACACAACTCTGTGAATTTACTAAAAAGCATTGAGTTGTATTCTTTAAATGTATTAATTGTATGCTATGTGAATTATAGCTCAAGAAAGTCATATAACATTTTACACCATAGATTTGCAAAAATTAAAAATTATGATGATATCAAGTATCGATGAGGATGCAGAAAAACAAAACTGTTTAGGGAACAATTTGTCAATACCCAGTAATGTTGAAGTTATACAGACTTTATGATCATGTAATTTCACTTCTAGTATTTATCCTGAAGTTGCTGAGACACAGGAACAAAAGGGGAAATACTTGGGGGAGGGGATATATATATATATATATATTGAATTGGAGACTCATTCTGTTGCCCTGGCTGGAGTGCAGTGGTACTCTCACGGCCACCACAGCCTCAACCTGCTGGGCTCCGGTGGTCTTTCAGCCTCAGCCTTCCAAGTAGCTGAAACTACAGGCATGCACCACCTCGCCCTGCTGATTTTTTAATTTATTGTAGAGGTGAGGTCTTACCAAGTTGCCCAGGCTGGTTTCATACCCATGAGCTTAGGCAATCCTCTCACCTCGACCTCCCAAAGTGCTGGGATTATAGGTGTGAGCCACCTCACCCAGCCCTGAAAATATTTTTATAGTACTGTAATAGTCAAAAGGTTCCTCAGTAGGGGAATAGATAAATCAGTTATGGGTTATTTACAGAATGTAATAGTGTATAGGAATTACAATGAATGAATAAAATCTATATGTATCAATTGGTTAAATCTCTAACATAATATCAAGTGGAAAAAGTAAGTTGAAGAAGCCTATACTTAAGATATCCCTTGGTATCCGTGAGGGATTTGTTCTAAGACCTTCCATAGTAACTGGGTGGTGGCATGTGCCTGTAATTCTAGCTACTTGGAAGGCTAAGGTGGAAGGATTGTTTGAGCCCAGGAGTTCAAGGCCAGCCTGGGCAGCATAGTGAGACCATGTCTCTAAAAAATCAATAAAATGGCATAGTATTAGCATGTAACCTATGCACATTCTCCTGTATACTTTAAATAATTTCTAAATTACCTATAATACCTACTACTATGTAAATATGTGTTATGCCTGTATTGTTTAAGGAATAATGATGAAAAAAAGTTATACATGTTCAATACAGATACAATTTAAAAAGTATGTTTTCAATGCATGGTGGGTTGGCTCCATAGAAGCAAAATCCACTGAGATGGAGGGCCATCTATATGTATATATGACACAAAATAATATATTGTGTATAAAATCATTCATATGTAATAAAAGTATAAAAACATGCTTAGAAATGATTATGCCAATCTCAGAATAATGGTTACTTCTGAAAAAAGGGACAGGAGGAAAGGTGGCAGGGCTTTAGCTGCATTTGTAGCATGTATTTATTTTAAAGTGAGACACCTGAAGCAAATGAGATTAACACCTGTAGAAACTGAATGGTATTGATATGAATATATGCTGTATCATTTTCTATATTTTTTGGAATGTTTGAAATACTATATATTTTAAAGTGAAAAAAATGAATTGCTATACTCAGTACCATATTTGATGTTTGATGAACTATCTAGTCTGACAGATTATAAACTTTTATTATTTAGGTATGATGCTATTTTAATATGATGGGATGTATTTTTCAACATAACGCTAAAGAACTTTAAATCATTTAGCAGTTACAGTTTTATCAATCAGAGAATCATGACATGGATGTAAAATGTTAGTGACTTCATGCAACATCTCAAAAACTCATACCTTCATTCTCTCTTCATGGACAATTGGTCAAATCAGAAAGAAAGGGAAAAATGATAAAGAAAATAATCATTCTTTTACAATTGGTTTAAAAAAAAACTTTTGATACAGATTTTTTATATTTTATTATTTTTATTTTTATTTTTTGAGTTGGAGTCTCATTCTGTCGCCCAGACTGGAGTGCAGTAGCACGCTCCCAGCCACCGCAGCCTCGGCCTGCTGGGCTCCAGTGGTCCTTCTGCCTCAGCCTTCCAAGTAGCCAGAATTACAGGCACACACTATCACGCCTGGCTAACTTTTGATTTATTGTGGAGATGAGGTCTCGCCAAGTTGCCCAGGTAGGTCTGGAACCCGCGGGCTCAGGCAATCCACTCACCTCGGCCTCCCAAAGCACTGGGATTACAGACTGAGCTACTGAGCCCGGCAATACAGATTTTTTAAAAGGCCTGTACATTTACAGCATTTCTCTCTTTGTTGAAACCTTAAACTTGGTTAGTCAATATTTCAGTTCTCATACTACTACTTATTAGTTATATGATCTGGGGTACATTGCTTAATTTTTGTGATGCTCTACTTTATCACCTATAAAATCGTATAATTAAGTGTGAAAACATCTAGACACTAAATAAATGTTATTTGAATCTGAAATTAGGTGAATCTGTGTCTTCATGAATTTGCCCTTATGGAAATGAGCCCTTTTTGGATATGTGATTTTTTGAAGTTTCTTTATTACAGAGAAATCAACAACTGATGATGATGTACAGAAGTCCGACATCTCATCAAGCAGTCAAGGAGTGATAGAAAAGGAATCTTTAGGACCTCTTCTTTTGGAGGTGGGTGTCCTCATTGACCCAGAAACTGATTAAAATCTTTGTTATAGCCATTTTGTTTTTATCTTTATTGGCTTTTATACTTTATATTCAATTAATAAATTATAAAACGAAGTAAAGTTTTAAATAACTTACAATTATTTTATTATGGAAACTATTTGACATTTGTAATTATTTCAGAATTAAATATAAATAATGGGCTGGACTCTGTGGCTCAGCCTGTAATCCCAGCACTTTGGGAGGCTGAGGTGAGTAGATTGCCTGAGCCCATGGGCTCAAGACCAGCCTGGGCAACTTGACGAGACCTTGTCTCTAAAATAAATAGAAAATTAGCTGGGCATGGTTGTGCACGCCTGTAGTTCCAGCCACTTGGAAGACTGAGGTGGAAGAATCGACAGAGCTCAGCAGGTCAATGGTGGAGTGGTCGTGAGTGTGCCACTGCACTCCAGCCTGGGAGATGGAGTGAGATTCAACTAAAAAAAAAAATAAAATAATGAACATGAGAAATTTTCATAAAGGCATTATAACTAGTCAGATGGAAAATGAAGCCTACTGCATAGTTTTGCCTTTTACTTCTAGGCAGTTAGGACTAATTGGGAAGATAAAACATAAAAATTATTTAGATAACTTGTATTATACATATATATTGTACATATATTTGTGTATATATCATACACATATGTGTACATATTACATATTCCTCTGTTTATTACAGTAGGTGTTTTCCTGAAAATTTTTCTGAATAAAAATTTTTAAATTGTTTATATAAACTTTCTAAGAGAATTACTGTTTTGACTATCAAACTTTGTAATGTGAAGAACTTTTAAACTCAGATTACTTTGTAATTGCTGTGTAATTTTTACTCCACCTTTCCTATCTGATCTTTACTCCTTGTGTTCTTAATACAGATGTTTTGTTCCCAGGCATGCTCATCTCACCATACATGCTTTCTCCCCTTTTCTATCTCTATACCTGATTTTATATATATTTCTATAACTATATATAAAAGAACAAATTCTCCTTTCCTTATCCTTCCTCAAGGCCCTCCTTTCTGGTGAAATCTTCCTAACGACTTGCACAGGTCTCTTTAATTTCTAACTCTTTAATATATATATAAATATTTTTATATATTATATATATATATAATATATATTTTTTACTATTACCCTGACTTCTCCTCTTTGTATTAATCATAATTTCCGCTACCTACTGCTAATGTAAAAATACTCTCAATATTCAGTCCTTGCTTTTCCAGTCCCCAAAATATCATGTATTCTCATTGCTTCACTTTTCATCCCTATCGAGATGACACCTAAATACATACTCTTGCTTTACTTCTCCCTGTACTCTATTCCTGGACTTTTAAAAGACTGCTAAATATTTTATTATTATTATTAATTAATTTATTTATTTATTAATCTCACTCCATCACACAGGCTGGAGTACAGTGGCACACTCACGGCCATCCCAGCTTCCCCTGCTGCTGGACTCCGGCGATCCTTCCGCCTCAGCCTTCCAAGTAGTTGGAACTACAGGCATGCACTACCACGCACAGCTAATTTTTGATTTATTGTAAAGACAAGGTCTTGCCAAGTTGCCCAGGCTGGTCTTGAATCTACAGGCTCAGGCGATCCACTCACCTCGGCCTCCCAAAGTGCTGGGATTACAGGCTGAGCCACCGAACCCGGGCTATTCTTATTTTTAATATATACTTTTTATTTTTAAGGGTATAAGTGCTTTAGAGGTATAAGTGCTTTTTTGGTTACCTGAATGAATTGTACAGTGGTGCAGAAGTCTAGGCTTTAAGTGTACAGTCATCCCTGCTAGTGCACGTTGTACCCAATAGGTGATTTTTCATTCTTCACCCCCCTCCCAATCTCCCCTCCTCTGAGTCTCCAGGGTCCATTGTACCATTCTATATTAGGCTGCTAAATATTTTTTACTCTCCTATTAGTAACTTCCCCCTCAAAATCTAAATTATTTCTCCTCCACATAACACAAGGACTTTGTTACTTTAGACTTGGTTTTCATGATTTTTTTTTCCTCCTTTAATTTTTATTTTAAAATTGTGGGGTACATTTCAGGGTTAGGTATACAGGTATTCACTGTGCAGGTACCTCTGTTGATGAGGCGTGCCCCTCCTTCCCCAGGCAGATATCGACTACTGTCAGTCCCATCTCCCCGCAGCTTCCCGCCACTTTCAATCCTTTTCTTATAGTAGTATGGTAGTTGTTCAAGGTCCACTTATGAGTGAGAACATGTGATACTCAGATCTTTGTTTCCAAAGAGAGATCACTCAGTATTATAAACTCTGGTTCCATCCAGGTTACTCTGAAGTTCATGATTTTGTTCTTTTTTATGGCTGCCTAGTATTCCATCATGTATATGCACCACATTTTTAAAATCCAGTCCTCTTTTATGGGCAGCAAGGTTAGTTCCATGTTCTTGCTATTGTGAACAATGCTGCAATAAACATATGTGTGCAAGTATCTTTTTCATAGAGCGATTTGAGTTCTTCCAGATATATTCCCAGTAGGGGGATTGCAGGGTCATATGGAAGGTCGATTTTTAGAACTTTTAGGAATCGCCACACTGATTTCCACAGAGGCTGTACTAGTTTGCACTCCCGCCAGCAGTGTAGAAGTGTTGCCTTTGCGCCATATCCTCTCCAGCATCTGTTATTTTTTGAGTTATTGATGATGACCATTCTGACTGGAGTGCCCAGGCCATAAGAGATAAGATAGACAAGTGGGATGTCATTAAACTGACAAGCTTCATGTTTTTTTAATAGAGGAACCAGTGCATACTTTTATAGAATTGTAAAATATCAAACACGTTGGTCATTGATACTGGGATGAAAATTCTCTGGGCAACTATATACACATACACCTAGCAGGGGAAGCTACTGCATGTGATGGATGCTGGGTTTTTTTTATTATCTTCTTTTCACTACCTATCAAATTCATTGTATGACACATGACTACATCTTGGGAAACAGTGCTGTAACAAGTATAGTAAAAATGTTAATGGTAGAATCTAGGTGGCAGATACACACACTGCAAAATTCTTTCAACTTTGCTGTATTTTGAAAATTTTTAATGGAAATTTCTGAAGGAAAATAAATGGTGCCTTAAGCTCATTTCCCACTTCCATCTTTATCTCTGTCTTCTGCTTCCCACCTGCCACCATCCTACTGCTTGATTGCAGTTGGGCCTCTCATGAAGACCTGGTCCATCCAATATCTCCTCTACTCTGCAGGATATTAGTAGACCAATATTTTTATACCTTGTAGTTTTTCTGTGAGGATTCTGTCTGCCTGCTTTGTGCCCTGAATTTTTACACTGGCCCAGGACTTTACATTTCCTTTCAATTCATTAAATATTTATTTGAATATATTTTTTGCATAGAGTATCATTTGGGGTACTAAAGAAGTATAAGATATAGAAGTCCTTGAAACTTCTGGCGTTCCTGTTGGAAAATTGCAGTCATTTGAATCCTAGTCTTTCCACGTACTCTTCGGTAACCAAATAGATCCCAAGGAGAGCAAATAAATTAGCCACAAACTGCTGCAGCATATCTGGAAACAGAGAATACTACTGTTACGACTACTTCTACCACTACTATCACTTCAGTTTATGTAAACATTTGTTATTGCTGTATAAAAAATTCAAAACAATTTAAAATAACATAAAATAATAGGAAAACATCCATTCAAGCTAATGATAGATGACGGAGTAAGAATTAATTTTGTTTCTTTGATTTTTTGTATTATCTTTTTTGTATTCTATGTCCCAAATCTAGACTTTTATTTTGGTGATCTAGATTCTTTTGTTGAAATTAGGGTTTTGATTGTCTTGCTTTTTCAGCTCCCTTAAGTGACTTTAGGCTGTTAGCGTGTGATCTTTTCGTTTTCTTCACGTATATTCGTAGAGATATGAATAACTCTCTTAGTACTGTTTTCATGGCATTCTGGAGGTTTTGGTAAGATGTTTCTTCATTTTCATTTGTTTCCAGGTATCTTTTAATCTCTGTTTTGATTTCCATGTTGACCCAGGAGTTGTTTAGCATCATACTGTTTATTGTCCATGTCTTTGTGGTTTTGGAGGAACTTTGTTGATGTTGATATTTATTTTTATTCCACTGTGGTCTGATAAGGTGCATGGCAGTATTTCAATTTTATGGAATCTGTTTATTCTTGTTTTTTGGCTGAGGATGTGGCTGATCTTAGAGTGCATTCCATGTGGTGATGAGTAGAATGTATATTCCGTGGCTTTTGGGTGGAGTGTTCTGTAGGTATCAGTTAAGTTCATTTGGTCAAGCGTCATGTTGAGGTTCTGAATCTCCTTGTTGATTTTTTTTGTCTTGATGATCTGTCTAGGATTGTGAGTGGGGTATTTAAGTCCCCAACTATGATAGTTTTAGAATCAATATCGAACTAATGTTTTTAGTTGATGAAGTTATTACACTGAAAACCATTATGAATCAAAGGAACACTATAACATATTACACACGAATTAAATGTTATTAGGCAGGCATTTTCAAAAATGAAAGAATACATAAAATTTGAAGTCTCAGAAACAGAATAGAAATGTATTTAGGGTCAAGGTGCTAATAACATTTTTATTTCTGAGCTGTAGATATGTGAAATAGAGAATGTAAAATAGAATTATAAAATTTTACATGACTTCAATATTGACAACTTACCTAATACATTTTATTATTTAGTTAGCTAGTTAGTTATTAAGTTGGGGACTCACTCTTTCACCCAGGATAGTGGCACAGTCATGGCTCACCACAGCCTCGTCCTCCTGGACTCAGGCGATCTTCTGCCTCAGCCCTCTGAGGAGCTGGGACTACAGACATGCGCCACCACACCCAGCTAATTTTTTTATTTTTTTTGTAGAGACAAGGTCTCACTGTGTTGCCCAGGCTGGTCTCAAACAAACTTATGCAATCCTCCCACATCAGCCTCCCAAAGTGCTGGGATTACAAGCACTGTGCCTAGTCCTTAATATCTTTCGTATCCCCTTTTCTTTATCCCCAAACCTGTCTTCACTGACTTAAACTTTATGGAGTTTAATCTAGGACAGCTAAGACAGGAAGGATGGAAGAGTTACCACGATAATTTCCATTGAATTACCCAGGCTGCAGTCTAGAGCAGCAGTGTTCAATATAATAGCTACTAGCTAGCTTTAAAAACCCGTTCATGCATGAGAACATGAATGTATACCTCCTGAATTTAAAATTAAAAAAATTTTAAAGTATTTTCAAATAGAAAAAGAGTCAGGAAACACATGTTGCTGAGGTTGTGGAGAAAAGGGAATGCTACACTGTTGATGGGAATATAAGCTAGTTCAACCCCTGTGGCAGCCACGTTGGAGATTTCTCAAAGAACTCAAAATAGATTCACCATTCAAACTAGAAATCTCACTACTGGAAATATACCCAAAGGAGCACAAATCACTCTACCAAAAGACACCTATACTCTTACATTTATTTGCCACAGCACTAACCACAATAGCAGAAATATGGAACCAACTAAGGTGCCTTTCAACAGTGGACTGAATAAAGAACATGTGGTACATAGACATCATGGAATACTATGCAGCCATAAAAAGAACAAAAACATGTCCCTTGCAACAACATGGATGGAGCTAGAGCCTATCATCCTAAGCGAATTATCACAGAAACAGAAAACTGAATACCATGTGTCCTTTCTAATAAGTGGGAGCCGAACACTGAATACACATGGGCACAAAGATGGGAACAGTAGACACTGGGGCACTCATAAAGGGGAGGAAAAATGAGGGGAGCAAGGACTGAAAAACGTCCCACTGGATACCTTGTCCACCACCTTGGTGACAGGCTCAATAGAAGCCCAAACCTCACCATCATGCAGTATACCTATGTAACAAACCTGCACATGTACCCTTTGAATCTAAAAACAAAACACATATTTAAAAAAACAGTATGATAGACCCTAGCTACCTGCAGCTATTAAAATTTAAATTACGTTAAAAATGTAATGCTCAATCTTACCAGCTACATTCAAAGTGTTTGCTATCCACATGAGGTCAGATACAGAATATTTTCATCATTGCAGAAAGTTCAATTTAACAGCACTGGTCTAAAGGGGGATACCCAGATGGAAGATCCCCACATCTAAGAAGTTACCAAATGCACTCCATAATAAGAGACATTCTCATCATCCAATATTGAGTTTATTCCTTCTTGTTAACATAAAATAATAAAGGGTAGCATGAGTTAAATTAAAAGAGGGTATTGGAAGAAATTTCTCACATTTAAAGAGAGGGCGGTATTAAAGACTGATGTACCCCTAGCCAGAATGACCAAGAAAAAGAGAGAAAAATACCAAATAAACACAATCAGATATGGAAAAGATCAAGTCATAACTGACCCTGAAGAAATACAAAAGTTTATCAGAGATTACTATGCACACCTGTATGGAAACAAACTCGATAACCTAAATGAAATGGAGGGCTTTCTAACATCACACAACCCCCCAAGGTTGAAACAAGAAGAAATTGAGACCCTAAATAGACCAATAACAACCCAAAAAATTGACTTCATCATAAGAAAACTACCTACCAAAAAAAACCCTGGACCAGATGATTTCCAGCGGAATTCATCAGAAGCTGATACCAATCTTACTGAAAGTATTCCAGGCAATCAAGAAAGATGGAACTCTCCCCAAATAATTTTATGAAGCTAACATTACACTGATACCCAAACCAGGTAAAGATCCGACAAAGAAAGAGAAATACAGGCCCATATCCCGGATGAACATAGATGCAAAAATTCTCAACAAGATTCTAGCAAATCGGATCCAACAACATATTTCTTTTTTTTTTTTTAATCAATATTTTTTATTATGATGTTGTGGGGTACAGTTAAGGGTTAGGTATACAATTACGTTTCATTCAGGCACCCTGTTGATAAGAGGTGTTTCTCCGTCCTCAGACAGATATTTGCTACTGTTAATCCCATCTCCCTCCCCCATAGTTTCCCAGTACCATCAGTCATTCTCTTATAGTATTACATTGGATGTTCAAGGTCCATTATATAAGTGAGAACATGTGATATTCGGATCTTTGTTTCTGTGAGAGGTCACTCAGTATTATAGACTCTAGTTCCATCCAGGTTGCTGCGAAATTCATGATTTCCAGCAACATATGTCAAAAGTCAAACACCATGACCAAGTAGGCTTTGCCCCAGGATGAAGAGCTGGTTCAACATCACCACAAGACCATAAATATAATTAAATACATCAACAGATGTAAAAACAAGAACCACATGATTATATCATTAGATGTGGAAAAAGCTTTTGATAAAATCCAGCATCCCTTCTTGATAAAAACCCTCGAAAACCTAAGCATAGAGAGAACATACCTAAAAACAGTAAGCGCTATCTATGATAAACCCACAGACAACATATTGCCAAATGGACAGAAATTGGAAGCATTTCCCTGAAAACGGGAACAAAATAAGGCTGCCCACTGTTACCCCTCCTGTTCAACATAGTGTTGGAAGTCCTAGCTAGAGCAGTCAGACAAGAGAAGGAAATCAGGGATATCCAAATAGGAAAAGAAGAAAACAAGTTATCCCTCTGCTGATGATATGCTCCTATACCTTGAAAATCCAAGAGAACCTGTCATAAGTCTCCCTGCACTGATAAAGGACTTTGACAGTCTCAGAGTACAAAATAAACGTGCAAAAGACAGTTGCATTCTTATACCAACAACAAACAGAACCAAATAAAAAGCACAATCCTATTCATAGTAGCCATGAAAAAAAATCAAATACCTTGGCATCTTCCTAACCAGAGAAGTGAAAGATCTTTACAACAAAAACTACAAAACACTGCTCAAAGATGACAAAACAAATGGAAAAATATTCCATGCTTGTGGATTGGAAGAATCAACATTGTAAAGACATCCATTCTACCAAAGATAATCTATAGATTCAATGCTATACCCATTAAATTACCAACATCATTCTTCTCATACCTGGAAACAACTGTACAGAAATTTATATGGAAATGTAAATGACCACGAATAGCCAAAACAGTCCTTAACAAAAGAAGCAAAGCAGGAGGTATTACACTTCCAGACTTTAAACTTTATTACAAGGCTACAATAATCAAAACAACCTGGTAGTGGTACAAGAACAGGCATATAGACCAATGGATCAGAATAGGAAAATTTCTCAACCAACAAATCTTCGACAAAACCTCCAACAACAACCACTGGGGAGAGTAGAACCTATTCAGAAATGGTGCTAGGAAACTGGCTGACCACGTGCAGAAGAGTGAAACAGGATCTCTACCTGTCACCACACACAGAAATCAACTCCAAATGGATCAAAGACCTAAATGTAAAGCCCCAAACCTTAAGAATCTTAGAAAATGTGGGAGACACCCTTATGGAAATCAGAATAGGCAACCAATTCCTGATCAAAATCCTAAAAGCCTTTGCCAAAAGAGATAAGATAGACAAGTGGGACCTCATCAAACTGAAAAGCTTCTGCAAAGCAAAGGAAATAATCAAGAGAATGGGGAGACAGCCCACAGAATGGGAAAAAATATTTGTCAACTGGATATCTGACAAAGGCCTGACATCTGGGATCTACAAGGAACTCAAACATGCCAAAAGGAAAAAAATAAACAGCTCCATTAAAAAGTGGGCAAAAGACATGAATAGACACTTCTCAAAAAAAAAAAAAAAGCCAACATACACATTAAAAAAAATGCTCAGCCTCACTAATCATCAGAAAAATGCAAATCAAAACCATATTGAGATACCACCTAACTCCAGTAAAAATGGCCATCATTAATAAAACAAAAAACAGCAGATGCTGGCGAGGATGTGGAGAAAAGGGAATGCTTCTACACTGTTCAGTCTATTTCAAATCTCTATGGAAACTAGTGTGACAATTCCTAAAAAAACTAGAAATTGACCTTCCATATGACCCAGCAATCCTCCTTCTGGAAATATGCCCGGAGGAACTTAAATCACTGTACAAAAAAGATCTGCACACACATGTTTATTGCAGCACTATTTACTATAGCAAAAACATGGACCCAACTGTGCTGCTCATCGAAATTGGACTGGCTTTTTAAAAAAATGTGGTACATATACATGATGTAATATTACACAACCATAAAGAAGGACAAAATTATGGACTTTGCGGCAACATGGACAAATTTAGAGTTTATAATACTCAGTGATCTATCACAGAAACGAAGAACTGAGTTCTGCATGTTCTCACTCATAAGCGGACCCTGAATATTTACCATAATACTGTAAGAAAGGAATTGGCGGCCAGGCACGATGGCTCAAGCCTCTAATCCCAGCACTTTGGGAGGCTGAGGTGAGAGGATTGCCTGAGCCCACAGGTTTGAGAACAGCCTAGGCAACTTGGCAAGACCTCATCTCTACAATAAATCAAAAAATTAGCCAGGCATGGTAGCATGCCTGTAGTTCAGCTACTTGGAAGGCTGAGGCGAAAGGATCGCCTAAGCCCAGCTGGTCAACACTGGGGTAGCTTTGAGCATGCCACTGTACTCTAGCCTGGGCGGTGGAGTAAGACTCCAATCCAAAAAAAGAGAAAGGGATTGGCAGTAGCCGGAAATCTGCTGGGGAAGGGAAAGGGGGACATAACATTAATAAGAGTACCTGATCTCAGACCAGGCAGAGTGGGGACCAGTGAGAGACCCACACTTTATCTGTACAATGATCACTTGTATACCTAATCCTGAATTGTATCCCACATCTTAAAAATAAATTAAAAAGGTCGGGCACGGTGGCTCAAGCCTGTAATCCCAGCACTTTGGGAGGCTGAGGCATGAGGATTGCCTGAGCCCAGGGTCTCGAGATCAGCCTGGACAACTTGGTGAGATCTCATCTTTACAGTATATATAAAAAATATTAGCCAGGCATGGTAGCGTGTGCCTGTAGTTCTGACTACTTAGAAGGCCAAGGCAGAAGGATTGCCTGAGTCCAGCAGGTCCACGCTGGGGTGGCCATGAGGGTGCCACTGCACTCCAGCCCGGGCAACAGAGTAAGACTCTGACTTCAAATAATTTATTAATTAATTAATTTTAAAAATTTAAAAGAGAGAGCAGTATTAGAATTTAGTTTTTCCGTGCTGAAAAGAAAAAAACAATCCCATTATAAAATGGGCAAAAGATATGAACAGACAATTCACAAAGGAAGACATCCGAGCAGCCAACAGAAACATGAAGAAATGTTCAACCTCACTAATCATCAGGGAGATGCAAATCAAAACCACACTGAGATACCACCTAACTCTAGTAAGAATGGCAATTATCACCAACTCAAAAAATAACAGCTGCTGGAGAGGATGTGGCAAACAGGGAACACTTCTACACTGTTGGTGGGAGTGTAAACTAGTGCAACCTCTGTGGAAAGCAGTGTGGCGATTCCTAGAAGCTCTAAATATCAACCTCCCATATGACCCCACAATCTCCCTACTGGGAATATATCCTGAAGAACTCAAATCACTCTGTAAAAAAGATACCTGCACATGTATGTTTATCACAGCATTGTTCACAATAGCAAGAACCTGGAAGCAACCATGCTGTCCATCAAAAGAGGACTGGATTAAAAAAAACATGGTACATATACACAATGGAATACTACGCAGCCATAAAAAAGAACAAAATCATGAATTTTGCAGCAACCTGGATGGAACTAGAGTCTATAATACTGAGTGACCTCTCACAGAAACAAAGATCCGAGTATCACATGTTCTCACTCATATAGTGGATCTTGAACATCCAATGTAATACTGTCTGAAAAGGATTGACAGTAGTGGGAAACTATGGGAAGGGAGATGGGATTAACAGTAGTAAATATCTGTCTGGGGATGGGGAAACACCTCTTATCAACAAGGGTGCCTGAACGAAATGTATTTGTATACCTAACCCTTAACTGTACCCCACAATATCATAATAAAAAATATTCATTATAAAAAAAAGAATTTAGTTTTTCAACAGCTATTTGTTGAATACCCACCATATGTCAGAAACTGGCTATCTATATCATGGAATTATTGTGAAAATTAAATGAAATCCCTCTTCTGGGAATATACCCAGAGGAACTCAAATCACTTTATGAAAAATATACCTGCACATGCATGTTTATTGCAGCACTATTCACAGTAGCAAAAACATGGAACCAACTGTCCTACCCATGGAAAGTGAACTGGATTTTTAAAAAATGTACATATAAATGATGGAATATTACACAACCACCAAGAAGGACAAAATTTTGAACTTTACAGCAACTTGGATGGATTTAGAGTCTATAATACTCAGTGATTTATCACAGAAATAAAGAACTGAGTACCACATGTTCTCACTCATAAGTGGACCCTGAACAGTTATCATAATACTACAAGAAAGGGATTGGCAGTAATGGGAAACTGCCCGTGTGAGAAACAAACTCTTCTGTCCAAAATCAAAGGATGGACACAGAGACTTGGAGTGCAGCAGAAGCAAGACTTTAATGACGATCTTGCAAGATCAGGTGTCTGGTGGGCAGGCACACCAAAACAGGAAGAATCAGCACTTTTATACCTCTCGGTTCCTCATTGGAGGAATACTTGCAGGAGTTACACGCTTTGCCATAGGACGCCTACATGTTACATGTTGATTGATTTTACAGAATTATTTCATTTACATGTCCTATTTGCCAGTTGGGTTACAGGATTACTATTCTGATTGGATCTGTCAAAAGTTTAAACATGTAGTCCTGCAAAGTAAAAAGCCTGCAAAAAGGAAGCACAAAGAAGCAAAAGAGAATTAACAAAAGAGAAGCACAAAGCATTTAGACACCATCTTGAGAACCTAAGATAAGCTGAGCTCCAATTTTAAAATAAATCACCATTCTCTTTTCTCACACTGGGGGCATGGGGGAGTGTGTTGGCATGCTTCATCAATAAGGGTACCTGATCTCAAACCAAATGAAGTGGGGACCAAAGTGAGGTCCAAACTTTACCTGTGCAATGACCATTTGTATACCTAACACTGAATTGTACTGCACATCTTTAAAATAAAAATTAAAAAAGAAAATTAAATGAGACCAACAATTTTTTAACAGTGTGCGAAGCACATAATGCTCATCAAGTATAGTATAGGAATTATTTTTAAAGCTCCTTATTTCTTCTCTTTGCTGTCTAAATTCCTCTACCTCATAGTCAAAGCTCTTTGTTAGCTGACTCTAACCCTCCTCATTTCCAATTGCTTCCCAAGAAAATGTGTTTCATTCAGGGAGTTCTCCTTTACCTTGCATGAGCATTCAGTCGTCCTTACCTTGCTTTGTACCATTCCCTTTGTTTCTATGTGGCTTCTGACACTTGTTGATCATCCACTCCTTCTCATTAAAACTTCCCATCTCTCTGGCTATCCCTCAGCCTCCTCCTCAGATTTTTCTTTATTTAACTGCCTCTTAAGTGTTAATGTCCCCGAGGATTCTGGACTTGGCTCTTTTCCTCTTTTAATGCTGTGCAAATTTCCTGGGAACTTTTATCTACATCTGTGTCTACATGACATGTTCACATATATTTGTGTGCGCATATGTATATGTGTGCATATAGTATGTGTGCGTAATGTCAATTAGAGGTTTCTGGTTTTAAGCAGTGGACACCAATTCTGACTAAAGTAAGCAAATGTGAATTCATTGAAATACTATTTGGTTATCACAGAACCATACTTGGAAAAATATCTTAAGTATCTTAAGGAGGCCAGAAAGCAAAAGCTATATGACTGGTCTAGAAGGACCCATCCAGGCAGTGCTCTGCTGCTAGAATGAATGTACTATAGCTATATTTAGCTTTTTGTAATTCTCCTCAAGATTCACCTCTAGGGAAGAAGTTTCCCAGTGGCCTGAATCCCACAAGACTTTATTTAATGGGGATACAGGAAATCCAATATTCTTTGGAAGAAGAAAAGATGATTGTAGTTAAAAGCAAATAAATAGAAAGCCAAATGAATACTATATGTATGTGTGAATAGCAGCAGAGGTCTGTCCTTAGCCTGGATCTATCTTCCAAACTTCCCTTTCATTAAATCCTGCTGCTTTTTAAGCATCTTCATTAGACTGTCCCTCAGTCACTTCAAATATAACATTTCTAAGACTAAATGTATAATCTCCCCTTACTTCCTGTTTCAAAAAAGTCAAAACATAGACTAGGTTTTCCCCACCATGTCCCCTTTTTTAGGGAAAGGGACTTATCTACCAGAACCCTGAAGTCATTCGCTAAGGAGTCACCCCAAATGCTCAGCTCTCACATCTGGAGGTCACCAAATGCTGTTTGTTCTATGTCTGTCAGACTCCCTTCCATCACTTTCACTGTCATCGCCTTAATTCAGGCTCTCATGTGAACTGGAGTCCACACACCACACCGACTGCCAGAGGATCTTTGTAAATGCAGATTATGTCACTCTCCTGCTTAAAAACATTGCCTCAAAATAATCCCCATTGCAGGCTGGGTGCAGTGACTCATGCCTGTAATCCCAGCACTTTGGGGATTTGAGGCAGGAGGATCGCTTAAGGCCAGGAGCTCAAGATCAGCCTGGGCAACATAGGGAGACCACCATCTCTACAAAAAATGTTTAAAAAAATTAGCTGGGCATGGTGACACATGCTTGTAGTCCCAGCTACTCAGGAGGCTGAGATGGGAGGATCACTTTAACCCAGGAGTTTGAGACTGAGATGAGCCATAATTGTGCCACTTTACTCCAGTCCGGACAGCAAAGTGAGAACCTGACTCAAAAAAAAAAAAAAGATAATCCCTATTGCCTTCAGGCTAAATTCCTTCTTTGTTGCTGTTGTTACTTTTCTTTGAACTTTTTCTGTTAAATATAACACAGATATGACAAGTGCATACAAGGCAATTTCTTCTTTTTTTTTAAATCTCTGAGCTGTTTCCTCTGTTTTGAATATCCTTTCCACCCCCCATCCACCTGTTACTTCTCTGTATTCTTCAAGCCTTTGTTCAGGTGTAGCGTAACCTCCTTCAAGAAACTTCATCAATGACAAACAGCTCTTCCCCCATTGTGGCTGCCTCGCTATTTCTTTAACCTTTGTGAATTCCTGTATTGTACTGTACTGTAATTGTGTGTATTTGCCTATATCTCCTCAGAGACTATAAAATTATTGAGAATTATGTGTTTTATTCCCAAGACTTTGTCCAGTGACTGATGCTTGGTTGGTAGTCTCATTTAAAACCAGGGCCCTAGCCGGGCTCTATGACTCAGCCTGTAACCCTAGCACTTTGGGAGGTCGAGGTGAGTGGATTGCCTGAGCCTGCAGGTTCGAGACCAGCCCGGGCAACTTGGTGAGACATTGTCTCTACAATAAATAAAAAATTAGCCAGGCATGATAGTGCACGCCTATAGTTCTGGCTACTTGGAAGACTGAGGTGGAAGGATCACCGGAGCCCAGCAAATTGACGCAGAGGTGGCCGTGAGCATGCCACTGCACTCCAACCTGGACGACAGAGAGGGACTCCAACTCAAAAACAAAAAACAAAACCAGGGCCCTGTGAGATATCTTGGCTAATGTGAACCCTGCTGTGAGACACAAGGTGGTCCTCTTCAAATGGTAATAGCCTGTGCAAGGGAAAGTTCTCTCTGACTGATTATGATGCACTTAATGGACAGGCATTTATTATCATCTCTGTGTGCAGCACAGCATAAGACCAGTTGCCGAGAGGTGGAAGAACAGGAGGATTCCTGAAAGTTAATTATATGCACAACATGTGAGGGAAACTTGTAGAACAAGAAGAAGTAATAGCAGATTATATTAATCAGACATACTTTCAGAAAGTAGAAATGTTTCTATATGCATAGAAGTGGTCTCAAAAAATATTCCCTGAAATGCTACCAATCTCCTGAGGGTGGGATTTTGGCAGATCTTCTACTATTGACCTCATTCTCATATTTTTAATTTTTTACAAGTGTTATTTCATTTATCATAAAAAAATTAAGGAAGCTAAAGTGTGCTTACACTGATTCCAAGTAATAACTGAGAACAATTTTTTTTAAATTATTAGTTTTTTGGGTTTTTTTTAATTGAAGTCTCACTCTGTTGTCCAGGCTGGAGTGCTGTGGCATGCCCACTGTTGGGCCGCTGCAGCCTCAACCTGCTGGCTCAGGCGATCCTTCCATCTCAGGCTTCCAAGTAGCTGGAACTATAAGCATGCACCACCATGACTAGCTAATTTATTGATTTATTGTAGACACAAGGTCTTGCCAGTTGTCCAGGCTGGCCTTGAACCCCTGGGTTTAGGCAGTCACCTTATCTCTGCCTCTCAAAAAGCTGCGATTACAGGCATGAGTCTCTGAGATAAGCCTAGATGTGTTTTTAAAAAATAAATCTGTATTTTAATTATCCTTATTTTTATATAAACAGCAAGGCAAATAAGTATACATTGATCATCTGAAATTTATAGCTAATCTGAGTTTTTATTTTAAACCCAAATTAGAAATGAGAGCACTTTCTTGTTCTCATCCAAACCCAAAATACTTTTAAAAAAGTTCATCTAGAGTTGAAGTCTTCAGATGATTGATCATACCCTCTGCTTTTGCCTTGTGGATTAAGTGAGAAATAGTTACAGCAATCAGATGGAATAAATATAGCTTTATTACTTTTTTTCTTGCTAAGTAAAATATTATCAGTATTTTAAATGGGAACAATGGGTTGTGCTTTATTATTTTAAAAATCTTTGTTATATGCTTTCTGACGAAGTAATTTGAAAATGTATTTCTAAGTTTTATTTTATTTGATTTAAATAATAATAATATTTGCTCATCCATTGATGGACACTTAGGTTGATTCTCATATCTTGGCTATTGTGAATAATGCTGCAATAAACATAGTAATGCAGATATCTCTTTGATATACTGATTTCATTTCTTTTGGCTACATACCCAATAATGGAATTGCTGGATCATTTGGTAGCTCTGTTTTAATTTTTTGAGAAACCTCTCTACTGTTTTCCATAATAGATGTACTAATTTACATTCCCACCAACAGTGTACAAGTTCTTTTTTCTCCACATCCTCACCTATGTTTGTTATCCTTTGTCTTTTTGACAGTAGCTATTCTCATGGGTATCAGATGATATCTCATTGTGTTTTTAATTTGTATTTCAACCTATGTGTCCAAAAGTGAATGAATTGATATAAAAAATGTGATATATATACACAATGGAAATACTACTCATTCATAAAGGAAAACATAAGGAAATCCTCTCATTTGCAACAACGTGGATGGACCTGAAAGATAGTAGGCTAAGTGAAATAAGCTAGGCGCAGAAAGACAAATACCACATGGTCTCTCTTATATGTGGAATCTAAAAAAGTTGAACTCACAGCAGCAGAGAGTAGAATAGTGGTTACCAGGGGTTAGGGGTGGGGGTATTAGGAGATGTTGGACACAAGATTTAAAAAATCAAATAGGAGGTGTAAATACAAGAGATCTATTGTACATCATGGTGACTATAGTTAATAATAATTATTGTATACTTGGAAATTTTCAAGAGAGTAGATTTTAAGCATTTTTACCACAAAAAATAATAAGTATGTGAGGTAACACGTATGTTAATTAGCTTGATTTAGCCATTCTCCAATGTATACATGTTTTAAAACATCATAAATACATATTCAAATTTTGTCAATTATAAAAATAATCTTAGCTGAAAAAGACCACAGAAATGAGGTAGATGCAAATAAAAAGTATATCATTGCATGCATTTACAAAATTATGATACTCATTCTAAAATTCTATCTACCAATATGCAAAGGTTCTTATTAATATTCCATCTTGCTTTTTTTGAATCAGAGTCTCACTTTGTTGTCCAAGCTGGAGTGGCCCCATCACGGCTTACTGCAGCCTTGACCTCCTGGGTGCAGTTGATTCTTCTGCTTCAGCCTCCCAAGTAGCTGGGACTATAGGCATATGCCATCATGCCCAGCTAATTTTTAAATTTTTTTTTGTACATATGAGAGCTCACTATGCTGCCCAGGCTGGTCTTGAACTCCTAGATTCAAGTGATCCTTCTGCCTTGGGCTCCCAAAGTGCTGGGCTTACAGGCATGAACCACTGCGCCCAGCCCCATCTTTCTTAATCTTAAAAAATGGGACTAAATGGGACTTCCACACTATTCAGAAAATATTGCATTTCCCCATTTAAAAAAATAGGGCCAAGCTCACTGAAACTCTGATTGGAAGATTTTCAACAGGTAAAATACTCTAAATTTTTTAACTGAGGAGAGCAGATAAATTTTACAAGTGATTTACAGCATTTTTAGCAACAAAATTGTAACATTTTCAAACATCCATTTTCACCTGCTGTCTCTATAGCACTAGTGTCTTTTTGAAAAGCAGTTTATTCATTGTTAAAATTTCATCTTAACCCTAAGGGGAAAAAGTATGTGTGTGTGTGTGTGTGTGTGTGTGTTTTGTTTGTTTGTTTGTTTAAATAACTGCTAGGTAGCAAATTTGGGACACGGGCCTTTTTTAAAAAAAGAAAAATGTCTCCCTGTCCCACTGTACCACAAGTTCCTTGAGGGCAGAGACCAGGTCTTAACCTATACAGTTTAGAGATGTTTATTACTGAATGAATGGGACAGTCACTTAACATCTGCTACCATAAAATTTATTTCTGAAGAATAAGGTTAACATATTCACTATGCCTGTTTGAATAATTAATGAACAGTCCTGGCCCCTTCACTGAGAACATGCTGTATTAAACCTTCTATTCAGCATCACCTCCCCCTCCCCCCTCCCGCTTTTTTTAACTTGACATATATTTTAGATCTCTCTTTTAATAGAGAAATGTATGTGTCTGTTTTTCTTTTGTCTTTTAACCTCTCAACCTCTTGATCCACTTTGTTTGTTTATTTTTGGCTTTACAGGCATTAGATGGATTTTTCTTTGTTGTAAACTGTGAAGGGAGAATTGTATTTGTGTCAGAGAATGTAACCAGCTACTTGGGTTATAACCAGGAGGAGTTGATGAATACCAGTGTCTACAGCATACTGCACGTGGGGGATCATGCTGAATTTGTGAAGAATCTGCTACCAAAATCACTAGGTAAAAGTATCACTTGTTGTTTAATAAGAATACTAGCTCTGTAGGGCAACCCCCTCGGTCCTCTCCCACTGTGGGAGCTCTTCTGTCCTCTTAATAAATCCTGCTGTCTAAAAAAACCAAAAAACAAAAAAGAATACTAGCTCTGTAGCTTCTTCTTATAAAATCTTTAATAATATGTTATTATATTTATAATGTACAGTATTATATACTATGTTATAATACATAATATATTTAAATTTTTTTTAATGTAGTTGTTACCTCAGATGTAAATAGGAAGGGAGAATATTATTAAATAGCTGGTAGCATTTCTTCCATCTGCTGCTTCTATACTGTATTATGCCACAATCATCTGATAGTAGTGGGAGGAAGAGCAGTTCGTTGCCTTGCCTCAAGAAGCTTCTGCATAAAATTCCCTTTGTTTTCAAATGTGATTATGTTCATGAATGAGAAAAAATATATATATTCTTTCCACTACCCTGCTCAAAGAAAAAAAGGAAAAGGAAAAAGGGAGATAGTGAGAGGGAGGTAGAGAGAAAGGAACATATATAATATTATATACCTACCAAATTCATGTTTTTTGAATGTAAGTGCTGTGAACTCAGGAGTTCAAGTATGATTGGACAGGTTGTTTACTGCCAAGGGACCATTGAGAAGATGAATGAGGTCTGATTTCTATCTTCTGTTCTGTTCACTAAGACATGTGCCCTGGGGAAAGGTTGGGTTCTTAGGAGTTACAGGACTTTTTATTAATTCTCCTAAAGACACGGATGGACTAACAGCAACCCTGTATCTATTTTAGTTTTTGGACTATGTTTTTCAATAGTCAGTGCACATCTTCTTGGCAAATAAGAAACTTTATTAAGATTCCATTCCATTTTAGAATTTTTTGTTTTTATTTCTTCTCATCATTTCTTTGTTCAGTGAACTCTGAAGTAAGTTCACTTTATCATACAGATACATTTCTCACACATCAGTTTTTCACATAGATACTGTGTGAGAAAGTATCTGAGTTGTAGAGTTAGGAGGATTCTAGTACACCATTTAGGATGGGAGTTTGAGACTGTCTTGAGCATAAAAAATTTGCTGGGCATGATGGCACATCTATAGTCCCAGTTACTCAGGAGGCTGAGGTGGGAGGATTGCTTGCCCGGGAGTTGGAGGCTTCAGTGAGCTATGATCACACCACTGTACTTCTGCCTGGATGACAGAGTGAGACCCTGTCTCAAAACAAAACAAAAACCATCTGACCACCTTATGACCACTGTGGTTTGAATATGACACTGACTGAGAAATCATGATCCACCACACGGTGATACTTACTTGAAATATACAGCCATCTTTTCTACAAGTCAATTCAATTTTCTTATACTGAATCAAGTTACTTTTTTAGCAATCTTTTTATGTAATAACTTGCTGATTAGCCACTATATTCGAGGCATTGTAGCATAAGAACTATGCTAGTTAAATAAAATAAATTAAAGCACAAGATAAAAAAGGTTATAAGAAACAGAGATTGCTCTTGGCCTGTTCTAAATATTTCTTGTCAGTCACAGACTCCTTTGAGAAACTTGAAATCTTCTCTCTTAAAAAAGTGCACATGCATACAAAGAATCCATGATTGCCAGGTTAAAATTCCTACCTAACACTATACCTATGTTTTTTAATCAGATTTTTATTGCCATGGTATAACTGGAAACAAACAAGTAAGTTCATTAATTAACTACTGTAAAATTCCAAGCAAAATAGCTAGTGAGTTTTAATTTTTGTCTTTGACTTTTTATAAAGACTGGTATTGGATTAGGGGTACTTAGGGAGAGAGATTGTATACATTTTCTTGGAAATGTTAAAATTTCCTAATCAATAGATATTTAGATCTGCTAAGGAAGATAAGTATCCTGTTGCCTCAGGATAATGTTGGGTCTGTCTTTTAGTCTGAGTATCAAATTAAACAGGGGGTTTAAAGTATGTTTTTTGTGTCTTTGGAATTTGGACTTTTTCACCTATTCACAGGCACATAATCAATTTTTCTTCCCTAGTAAATGGAGTTCCTTGGCCTCAAGAGGCAACACGACGAAATAGCCATACCTTTAACTGCAGGATGCTAATTCACCCTCCAGATGAGCCAGGTACCGAGAACCAAGAAGCTTGCCAACGGTATGAAGTAATGCAGTGTTTCACTGTGTCACAGCCAAAATCAATTCAAGAGGATGGAGAAGGTAAAGCAAAGGAGTCCTTTAAAAAGGGTTTGCTTTTTCTTTGATTTTAAGGAACAAGGAATTGATTATAAACTGCCTTTTTCAGATGGGATTTTTGGTTACTATAATATATGCCATAATAACTATTCAATTTGCTATATATTTCCTAATCGTTAAAAAAAAAAGATTACTGACATCTAGAACCACCCCTTTAATATGTCACCAGATTCTCAGTTTTAAGCTGGCATTCCCACTAAAATGTCAAATAATTCAAACCAACTTGCTGTCTAGAAATAAGAGATGTAACGAACTGCTGCCAGTTGGAAATGTACCAGATGCAGCAGACTGTGAACAGCTTTGATTTTTAGAAAGTTTCAAGTTTAGAGTGTAGGGAACATTGGAGAATATAGTTGGCATTTTTCAGGCTATACAAGGTAATTTATAAGGAGAAAACTTATGAACAGATGGAAACATAGCTGAAGCTCTAATATGAACATGGTATCAACATGGAATTAGTTAAATATGTGACAGTGGATGAGCTTTCCATGTAAACTTAGACTGATTTAAGTTTAAGAACACCACAAATTGAGAACTGGAATAAAGACCAGGGAAGGTAGTAGACAAGAAATCCGTCAGATACAAAAATGATTGTGTACATAGCAGGTCTCACTAGGAAATGGAGGTCACAACTGAGGACATTTTACAAAATACACAAACCAAGTCTTACGTGATTACATTTCATTTTTAGCTGTGTTATTCACAAGCACTCTGAAAACAAAATTTGGGGATAGGACTTCAAAAAAATTGTATATCTTTAAAACAAAGTCTTCTGTCAAGAGCAAAATAATGCTGCTTCAATATTAGTTAAAAGTTGTTCTTTTCCTATGGTATCTGCACAGTGGTTATAAGAATAATTTTTATAGCCATTAAGTACTGATGAATATAGGAAATTGACTACAAAACTGTCTTTAAAACATACTGTGTTACTTATAGATAACCAAACTACTGCTTCCAGTTATTATCATCCAATTACATGCAATACGTCAATCTCCTCTAGTTCATGTAAGAGCATTCAACAGAAAAGAATAACTTGTGCTAACTAGCTGTCTACTGGAACTGTCAGTTTTTGGTTACCAGGAATTTTATTCCTAGTATATTGTTAGGTCAACATGATTCCATTATTATATCAGGTCCTATAATATGTGTTGTTTTTATAAAAGCCATTAATGACAGGTGATAGATGTAAACCACTTTCCACCCTGTCTCCTTCAATTTCCCCCTTTTGTTTTGGACAGATTTCCAGTCTTGTTTGATTTGTATTGCACGGCGATTACCTCGGCCTCCAGCTATTACTGGTGTAGAATCCTTTATGACCAAACAAGACACTACAGGTACTAACTGTAAAGTTCAGAATGCTCCACAGTTTTAATAATATGGCTAAGCCCTTATAAATAGTTATAGCCAAAAAGTTATTTCCTTCTGTTCTGTAATATTCAGTCTCTGTTCTCTAGTCTTATACAAAAAACATTTTAAATGGTATTCTTGATATTATACATTTTAGATGCTATAACCATTATCGTGGGCAGGGTACTGGGGA
Source organism: Carlito syrichta (assembly GCF_000164805.1). NCBI lineage: Eukaryota > Metazoa > Chordata > Mammalia > Primates > Tarsiidae > Carlito > Carlito syrichta. The sequence continues at coordinate 756,932 of NW_007248670.1, forward strand.
GAAATTTTTTTATAACTATTTACATACCTCTGTATGTTTGATTATAAATTATTTTTATAATCATGGAATAAAATGTTTAAAGAAATGTGGAAGATATAGATATGTATATATATGCAGATATGCATACATTTATTTTAAATGGATATGAGCATTTGAATAATTAATATTATTTATTTAAATAATAAATTATGAATTGCATAATTTATATTTATTTAAAATGAATATAATATGTTGACTTTAATATTATGCTTAATGTATCTGGATATTTCTATTTTCCTTTATTCTTTTCTTTATTTATCACATACTGATTGAGTTCCTAGAAGTGCCTTTCACTCAATAATTGCTAAAGATTTGTATAGTTGAGCAAAAATCAGTGACTTAATTACAAATTGTGGTACATTTTTTGATGGAAAAGGTGTGAGATGGTGTAAGGGAGGATATCTAAAATTGGTCAGCAAAGGCCTCTCTGAGGAGCTGATATTGAACCTTTGAACCCCAAAGTCTGAAGGGGTACCAGCTATCCAAAGTAAGGATATCAGAAGTGGAGCAACGAGGAAGGATCTTAGTGCAGAATGAGTGCTCCTGATTAAGGAAACAGAACTGCAGAAGCCCTAAGATAAGATAGACAGAGAGGGTGTTAGAAGAAGGGCAAAGGAAGTAACAGTGAGACTACCCCAAAATAAGGCTGCTTTTCTAAAAGCTGGCTTCCAATTTAATTTTCATCAAGAAGAAATTGTTACTGTTCTTTACAATGTATAAAGCATTTTTCTATAGTATTTGATTTTTATCTTTTTTTTTTTTTTTTTAGTTGGAGTCTCACTCTGTCACCCAGGCTGGAGTGCAGTAGCATGCTCATGGCCACTACAGCCTTGACCTGCTGGTCTCAGGCCGTCCTTCCACTTCAGCCTTCCAAGTAGCTGGAATTACAGGCATGTGCCATCATGCCCAGCTAATTTTTTGATTTGTTACAGAGATGAGGTCTTGCCAAGTTGACCAGGCTGGTCTTGAACTGGTGGGCTCAGGCAGTCCTCTCACCTCAGCCTCCCAAAGTGCTGGCATTATAGGCGTGAGCCACAGCATCCAGCTTGATTTTTATCTTTACAAGAACACATCAGGTGTTCATGTTTTTGCATCAGTGAGAGTTATATAGATAATATCACTCACCTCTCTAATTTTAAAATAGTAGATACTAGAGAGATATATATTTTAGCAGATGGGATTTTACAAGTCATTTCTACTGAATTTTATTTTTTTGAAAGTTCAGTTTTAATGTATATTTTTACTTTTGCCCTTTTAAAATATCCTGTTACATTATTTATTAATGTTTTGGTCCCAATAATCTAATATTCATATGTTGTATACTTTATTTTTATGTTTTTAAAGATAAATTCCCAACTGCTTTTGCTAAAGAGCCAGTAGGGATAAATTAGCACAGGTAATAGAAAATGGTAAAGAGAATGTATTGGACCTTGGAGAGAGAGCATCTGAGGATAGTAATTACCAATTACTCTACCTTTCTCCATTCCCTTTGTGAGTCGACCTTGTACCATGTTCCTTTCTATTCTCCATCTATGAACAACACTGGAAAATTTTAGTAAACCCTTATTGAAAACTAAAATATTTTGCATGAAGGAAAAATTGGGTTCATTGAAAAAGAAAGCTGGTCTTTTGTGTTAATAACTGGTTAATATTTTAAAAAACCAGGCCAGGCTCACACCTATAATCCCAGTACTTTGGGAGGCCGATGTGAGAGGATTGCCTGGGCCCACAGGTTCAAGACCAGCCTGGGCAACTTGGCAAGACCTCATCTCTATAACAAATCAAAAAATTAGCTGGGCGTGGTGACGCATGCCTGTAGTTCCAACTACTTGGAAGGCTGAGGTGGAAGGATCGCCTGAGCCCAGCAAGATCGCCTGAGCCCAGCAAGTAGAGGCTGCAGTGGATGTGAGCATGCCACTGTACTCCAGCCCAGGTGACAAGGGAGACTCTGACTCAAAAAAAAAAAAAAAGAAACCACATAAGAGCTTTGTGAAATAGCAGAATGAAAACCTGTTAGAAAGGTTGATTGTCATGTCACAGAAAAATTGTCAGAGATGAAGGAGACCTAAAAGTTATGAAGATAACTCAAAAATAATATATTTTAGTTTTTTACTCCTATTGCACTTCTATAAATAGAATCCTAAATTGGATTGTTTAAAGAAGACTGTATTTTCTCATAGGAACAGTGTTAACATTGGTCATTTAGTTTTACATATAACTGACATTAAGTATAAATATATAAAAATAACCATAATCATATAAAAATTTAAAAACTAACCTTTGAGCCATAAAGTAACTGTATATCTAGAGGGAATCTCAGAGGTCACAGAATCCAACCTACCCTTTACAAATGAGGGGATGGTGATTTCATCAAAACCCTATAGTCGATTGCTGATAATGGCAACTTTTAGGCCTAACGTAGAACTCTTCCTTTATGTTACATTGCCTTACACTAAAGCACTATTGAGAGGGTATCACTGCACTGTATATACTTATACAAAGATACCAGAGAAATGTAAAATATACTCAAAATGTAAAACTAACAATGTATTGTATCATAGAATTGACTTAGCTAAAAATAATAGACTAGGTATAATAAATATTAAACCTTTAAATTCTTACATTTTGGTAACACTTTTAAAACTCTACATGAGCTGTGCTTGGTGCCTCAGCCTGTAATCCCAGTGCTTTGGGAGGCTGAGGTGAGTGGATTGCCTGAGCCCTTCAAGACCCACCTGGGCAACTTGGCAAGACCTCATCTCTACAAAAAATCAAAAATTAGCCAGGCATGGTAGCGCGTGCTTGTAACTCCAGCTACCTGGAAGGCTGAGGCGGAAGGCTTGCCGGAGCCCAGCAGGTTGAGGCTGTGGTGGCCGGGAATGTGCCACTGCATTCCAGTCTGGGTGACAGAGTGAGACTCCAACTCAAAAATAAATAAATAAAAAAAATAAAATAAAATAAAATTCTACATGGGGTGAGCTATATCCCTTAGAAAAAGAAAAAAGTCTTTTACCAGGAAATATTGAATAGTGATTTTTGTTGTTGTTGCTGTTTGTTTAGTTGGTGGTTGATTGGCTAAGATTTCCCCTGGCAAGCAGAGGTATTCTAAATCAAGCTATTGATGATTATCCTCTAAGATAGTCATTGTATTGCCCATTGATATCATTGCTGATTATATAATCAATCTCTCCCCTTCAGTTACACAACTCCAGACCACCTTGCTGCCCTGTGGAGCCACCCCTGACGTGAACACACACTCACATACAAACACATGAACATGCAGACACATATGTCCCTTAGTCACTGCCTATGAGAAACATAATTGTATATGGTGATTATGTAGCAGTGGAATCCTTCTCCAACCAACTCTATATTTCTGACTTGATAAGAGACAAAGATTAAGTAGTTAAAATTCTTAAAAATCCAAAATATCTATAGTTTCAGTTATAATGTTCACCAGGTATCATTAAATGACTCTTATTTGAGTTTCAGTTTACTTTCTACCACCTACATTTATGCCAAGATGGGTGATAACCTGATTCAAGACTCTAAGTTAAATAGGTCTAATGAATATTTTATTTCTACATAAACCAATTGAAATAAAGAAGGAATTAGTTAAATGAGGAGACACAAACAGTATGATAGATTTGAGTTGATTGTTTGAGGAAAGGGAAGATGGGGAAAAGATACAATCAGGAAACATTAGTGGTGAATAAACATGAAAAATACTCAGCTTCGCTAGTTAGGGAATTATGAATTTAGACCATAGTAATATACTTACTAATTTGGAAAAATAAAGAAGCCTGACAATACAAGTGATGGAAAGGATGTTAAATTAACCATGACTCTTATTCATTGCTGGTGGAAGTAGAGTGAAACAGTTTAATATTATTATAAAGTCGAACATTCACATAACCTGCAATGCAACAGTTATGTTCTTACATATATACCCTAGAGAAGCTCTCACACATGGGCCATGTAACATCTGTGAAAGATATTCATAGCAGCATTGATTGTAATGGCAAAAAACTGGGAATATTCTAGATACCCATTCACAGAAGAGTTTAAGAATGTGGAGATGTGACAAGGGAGGAGTGCACACGTAATGGAGTGATATTGGCAAGTTCTAAAGGGGCTTGGTGGGCTTGCAGGTTTTTATTTTAGTAATATAATTCTTTATATATATATCCTACCAGTATTATTTTGTGTGAATATAATATTAGATAAAACATATAATAAAACACTTCTGAATAGTCACAAACTAGATTAATTGGCCTGTGATTAAGGAATAACTTACCTGAGTTCTCTCATCGTCTTTAGGAAGTTTGTTCAAATATGATAATAATAGCAAATCATCACAAAATTTTATAAAACATACGTTGTATGTGCATAATACCTAGCAAACTTTAATGTTCTCATCATCTTTCTGATTTAACTTTTGTCACCTTCAATCTTAGTTTATTCTTTTTTTTTTTGAGTTGGAGTCTCACTCTGTCACCCAGACTGGAGTGCAGTGGCCGCTCCCGGCCACCTCAGCCTCAACCTGCTGGGCTCTGGCCATCCTTCCGCCTCAGCCTTCCACATAGCTGGAACTACAGGCGCGCGCTACCATGCCCGGCTACTTTTTTGATTTATTGTAGAGATGAGGCCTCGCCTGCCCAGGCAGGTCTCAAACCCGCCGGCTCAGGCAATCCACTCACCTCAGCCTCCCAAAGGCGCGGGATTACAGGCTGAGCCACCGAGCCCAGCTCTTAGTTTATTCTTAAATGTAATATTGTCTGCAACCCAATAGGGGTAGAAAGAGAAAGACTTGCTTATTTTCTCATATTCTCTTCACTTTGTTATTGGAAATTAATTTAAACCAAAACAATGTATTTCATCTCTGCCTCTCCTTCCCCAATAAGTGATATAATCAGTGATCAGTAGGTAGAGAGCAGGATCCAAAGAGCAAGCCAGAAGAGCTGGAACTTCCTTGCTCTCAGCAGCTTCAGGTCATTATGATACGACCTTTATGCTTGACTGGAATTGAATTTTAGATTACGATATCAGCATATACCACACTCCAAAAGCGAAACAATTCTTAACATGTCAAGAATATACTTCATTGCTATATGTATTAGTAATAAAAATTAGCAGTGCTTTTTAATGCTTTCATCTATTGAGCATTTAGAAGGAAAGGCTATTCCTTAGAGGTAGTTGTTAGTTTTGAAATAAGGATGATTTATATCAAGAAACTGTCATATATGTAAACTTTTATTCTTTGTATAGGTAAAATCATCTCTATCGATACTAGTTCCCTGAGAGCTGCTGGCAGAACTGGCTGGGAAGATTTAGTGAGGAAGTGCATCTATGCTTTTTTCCAACCTCAGGGCAGAGAGCCATCTTATGCCAGACAACTATTTCAAGAAGGTAAAGTTTTCTCTCTCAATTATTTTCATTAACCTTGTACTTTATTAATATTGAATAATAATTTGTACAGAGCTTATGGCTTCATAAGTATTTTCTCCAAATTATAGTTTTTGCAATAATCAGTTTTAGGAAAGGAAGAAATGGGTAAGCAAAGTAATTCATGAGTGGATCCTAAAATTTGGGATGCACATTCTAAAGAACAGGATGTCATGTGGTGGTCACTCACTCATTCATTCATTCATTCATTCAGCAGACATATATCAAGTTCCTAACATACATATAACACTATATAAGTTGCCAAGTATACAGCAATAACTAAAGAGCAGGGTTTTGCCTTTAAGGAGCTCACAATATATTAGGAGAATATATGACAACTCTAAAAATCAATGTGACATGGGTTATGATAGAACTGTAACCAAAGAAGAAAAGGTTAATTTGGACTTGAAATATGAAGATGACCTCAGAGAGGAAGTGATATTTTTGTGTGGCTCTTGAAGATCACTCCCAGCAGAACAAGCATGGCAAAGAATTTCTAGATCATACAGAGATCAATATCATGGATGTTTACATCACAACTATTGCAGTACCTGTATTTTCTAACTCAGGTTGATGTATCAAGTAAAAAAATATGTATCCCATGAAATTATTATTTTATATCTGCTGGGTCTTAGTAAGTCTTATGAGTGCATACAATAAGTATATTCTCTCCCTTAAGAAATTTAACAATACTGAAGGTAGGGTAAGGTAAGGTAAAGAAAGTTACTTGAGCATTAAGGGCAGAAAGTTCACAGAGATTCAGATTTAAAGAATTTTTATGTGCTTTTATAATGTTATCATTTAATTGTGATAGTCTAATACTCTTTTTCCAATGTAATTTATTCTCTAATCTCTAATTAGATATTTTCCTTGGTAAGAGCCTCCTTCTATGGCTATTCCTGAAAAACAGTTTTAAAATATTTTTCATTATTTCATCATTCTTCTTAATTTTAACCTTTTCCCATAACATTAGATTTCTGAAGTTTACAGTCAATTTTCCATTCATTACATTTTGGATTAGCTGCTTCCTGGGAACATATGGTAGAAGTAGCTTGATTTTTTTTTTTTTTCTTCTGGAAACCATATATAAATCTCACAGTCCTGGTTACTTCTGGGACAGCTTCTTACAGACTAGTGGTTCTCCAGTGGGCTCCTTACTAGACTTTTGCCACCCCCAAGGATTGTATTTCAGTGGATAGAACCAAGAATCCATGTTTTTAAAAAAGTTTCCCAGGCAATCATGAAATGCAGCCAGGTTTGGAAACCATTACAATTAGTGAACTTTGTGACTTCCTCTGCCAAGAATGACTCTTGACTTTTGTGTAGGTTTGGGATTCAGAGCACTATCTCCACTCACTGCCTAAAGTTCTTAAGTATATGCTACTCTTTGATTTTTGCCTTAACTTTGTTAGTTGAGCTTTCCAAAGCTTTATTTAAAAGACTAATTTTAGCCGGATTTGGTGGCTCAGCCTGTAATCCCAGCACTTTGGGAGGCTGAGGCGAGTGGATTGCCTGAGCCTGCGGGTTTGAGACCAGCCTAGGCAACTTGGCAAGACCCTATCAATACAATAAATAAAAAATTAGCTGGGTGTGGTAGCGCGTGCCTATAGTTCCAGCTACTTGGAAGACTGAGGTAGAAGCTTCACCAGAGCCCAGCAGGTGAGCATGCCACTGCCCTCCAACCTGGGCGACAGAGTGAGACTCTAACTCAAAAAAAAAAAAAAAAAAAGACTAACTTTATTTTATTTTACTATTATTATTACTTTTTAAGAGACAAGGTCTTGCTCTGTTGCCAGGCTGGAGTGCAGTGGCATGATTATAGCTTACTGCAGCCTTGAATTCCCGGGCTCAAGCAATCCTCTCACCTCAGCCTTCTGAGTAGCTGGGACTATAGACATGCACCACCACACTCGACTATTTTATTTTTTATTTTTGTAGAAATGAGGCCTCACTATGTTGCTCAGGCTGTTCTCGAACTTCTGGCCTCAAGCAATCCTCCTGCCTCGACCTCCCCAAAGTACTGGTATTACAGGTATGAGCTACCATGCCCACCTAGACTTAGTTTTATTTGCCTGTAACTTATATACATTTTCACCAAGGCAAAGCAGGTCTAGATTATTGTCTCATCATCCAAATGATTAGGCTTCCTACAGATGTGACTGACCACAGTTTAAAGTTTCTAAACCGTTAGAATGCTCCAAAAAAAAAGATTAATTAAAGTATAATAGATACCTAGTATTTCATCAGCATGTAAGGTAAAACAATTTAGAGTAAAAGGTAAAGAAATATAAGTATAATCCAGCACTTCTTTCTTGTTAGTCATTTCTTAATGTTCTTTCCTTCTACATTTTTTAGAAAAAAATATTTTTCAATAGAAATACCTTGTGTTTTTCTCAGAATTAACTTGTCCAGAGTTCATATGACACTGATTCTAGTCTTTTAGAGATTTTGGACAACTTGCCAAACAGCTTTCCTGGGTTGTACGCATCTTTTTCTGGTATTTTATATTCAGCAGTATCTAGCCTGGTAAGAGAAATGTAGTCCATGAAACACTTACATTAGAGTCACCTATTCTAGATGTTCATCTGCTGCATTAAAATCTCAGGCGAGTACACAGATATCTTAACAAATCTTAAAGATAATGCTCAAGTTTGAGAACCATAGGTCTGTCAAATTGACGAGAGGTACAATTTGCTTTTGCAGTTTCCTTATTGCTTCTATTCTCAGGGAGGGACATTGTGAAAAGAGTGAGACGAATTATGCCACTATATGCTTGATTTTGTGTAATGCTTTACAGTGATTGATATTTAGGCACAAAAAATTTGTCCTCCCTCTACTGTCTTTTTTCCTGTCCATTAAATTAGTCTTTGAAGGCAGCAGCTGATATAAAATTTTAATATACATTAAAAATTTTAGTTCTTAGCTTAGTCTTTCATCTGCTTTTGACAGAGACAACTCATAAACTGCTATCAACGAGAGTTAACTATTTTATCTTCCAGAGTCAAATCTGAAAATACATTTTAGTCAAAGAATGTGTGGAAACTACTCAGCATGGACTAGATTAAAGCCATGATTCTATGTTGAGGTTGGGGGGAAATGGGTATTAGGATCCCTTGTGGAGACGGTCCATGCAAATATGTATAGTTTGGAAAAGGTTTTCAGCTTCCATTCAAATCAGAATCATGACTTTAAAGGAAGGTCTAGGTTACAGTGCTTCCCAAGGTCACAATCAGATAGTTTTGTCTGGGATGGTTGTTAAGCCAGATTTCTGGACCCCACCCCCACATTACTGAATCAGGGCCTGTAATCTAATATTTTTTTTACAGAGAAGTTGGTAAAAAAAACATAAGCCTAAGTTCCACAAGATATTAATAGCTCTAACTAGGAAATGTTGTTTTAAGCTTAATTAAGTTTGGGAAATACTCCATTCTCCTACTTTAGGGGATTTACAATGTATATTTAAGGTATTTAAGTTTCTGAGAAGTTCTACAATAAAGATACCTTTTCAACTTTTTTCCCCAGACTTTTTTTTTCCCCCACAGAATATTTTCCTGTAACACATCTATTAGCTGTCCGGGAGAGTAGTAGTCATAGGAAATGTTGGACTGTATAGCCTAGAAACTAGTTTTTTGGAAGTCCTGTGTACCTATATACAGTGGTGTAATGGGTAATCATTTCTTATCTTTGAAATATCCATGCTACATTGGTATTGCAAAGTAGGCTAAGAACACAAAGCATATATAGTATGATTTCTCTCTCATACATTTTTTTATTTATCCAGTTCTAGAAAATTAACAAACTTTTAGCAGTGGTTATCTCTGTATTGGAATTCCAAATGACTTTATCTTACATATTTTTTGCTCGTTTCAGTATTTTGTAATCATAAAATAAAGCTATTTTTAATATCCTGAATCAGAATTAAAAGGAGTTTATAGTATTAAGAAGTTCTGAAGGATTGTTATAAAACATAAGTACTCATATTAATGATTAACCAGAATGTTCTTTGATACTTGTGTAATGTAGTTAATTCCATGGACCATGTAGTAGTTGATTGAAAATCTGTTTATGTCAAACTTTGTTGAAAATATTTAAAATATGAATTTTCTGTCTTCTTGTAGCAATTTTGATATACAAAATAGTATTTACTTACTAGTGATTAGAAATCTTAGAATATCTAGGGGTAATTATTTTTTCCATACTTAGTAACAATTTTTGAAATTGCATTCTCTTTGCTTATATTTGTCAGTGCCAAAAAGAAAAAGATGTGGCATTGATCCATAATACCTTGCTACATATTTTATACCTGCCTGTTTAGTTAACTTCCATATGGCATGCTTGTTTGAGATTATCTCACCACCAAATTGAGAGAGATTTTTTTTTAAAAGCTCTACTTCTGCAGCTGCTACAACCAGGGAAAATTTAATGTTTCCTTTGCTTTGTAGCTCCGTTGAGGCCTATTCTAGGGGGAAAAACAAAACAAAACCAATTGTCATGTTAAAGGTTCTTTGGAAGACTTCTGAGGCATCAGTAATAGCCCTTCAATAATATTTGTCCCCACTAAGTCCTCTAAAAAACGTTTAGACATGGACCCAGGAGTCAGAGATCAAAATACTACCTGTATAGCTGGCTAAAATAGATTAGAAAACTCGGACAGGGCCTGTGATCAAAATGGGATTCTAAAACTAAATCTTGAAACCTGCTCTAAGGGAAAATTGGTGTGCAGAACAAATGCTTATTGAACCAACTTAGTAGAGAGTTGCGACTACCTTACTCATCTCTTAATTTAAGATATTAGTGATTGTCATACAGGGTTGAAACTATTGGCATAAATGGCATCTAGGGATTGACATTATGTATGAATCAGGACATGTGTACTTTGGAAGCTGCTTATTTGTGACTTTTTATCAGATATTTATTAAAATATTTATTGAATATCTGCTGGTACTAGTCTCTATGCTAGGTATTACCTCACAATATTATTGGCTTCATCTTAGTGATGAGTAAACTGAGATGCATGAAGGTTAATTACATTAAGTCTTCAACTTATAAATGATAAAGTCAGAAGTCAAGCCTGAATTTGACTCCTAGGCTCTTATTCTTTTCATTGATCTATGCTGCCTTCATGTTTGTCTCTTCATCTGAACAATTAAGCATCAGAATTTTAGTTAACTTGAAAGTCTTATTGAGTTCTAATTAATTAAGGTTTTGCCATACTAAATATTACTTTTTTTATTTCAAAGAATGGTTGTGTAAATTATAATATGCATTGTTGTCCGGGTATGGTGGCTCATGCTGGTAATCCCAGCACTTTGAGAGGCCTAGGCAGGATTGCTTGAGCCTAGGAGCTTGGGACCAGTCTGGGCAACATAGCAAGACCTTATCTCTACAAAAAAATTTAAAAATTTGCTGGGCATGTGCCTGTAGTCTCAGCTACTAGACAATCTGAGGCAGAAGGATCGCCTGCACTCAGGAGTTCAAGGCTACAGTGAGTCTTAACTGTGGATGCCATGGTACTCCAGCCTGGGCAAAAGTGTGAGACCCCCCCCACTCAAAAAATAATAATAATATGCATTGTCTAATTCCACATATTCTCATCCAAAATAAATAACCTAACTTCAAAACTTAAGGTGTGGTAATTTCCTTGTATTAAATGAATAGGGTTCCCCAAATTCTGGAATTTTTTCTAGTTTAGATATAGTTCTACAAGTTTAGGCAGCATAATTAACCAAAAGACTATTGATATTTATATAACTTACATTAAATATCCTCATATTTCCATGTTAGCCCAGGTTTTTGTTCTTTTGCACTTCAAGGGGCTTAATAAATCAAGATGTTTATCTTTATTAATTTCTATTACAAATTTAAGTCTAGATTCCTGTAAGAACAAAAACATAAGATATAAATATTAAAGAACATAGCTAAGATGAAAGTCTATCCTTTAAAGAAAAGTTGTAACAGTTAATAACATGTCAGTATTAGCCTAGTTGGATGAGATTCAAGTTGAGGATCAGTCAACTGAGTACTTACTTACTGGGTGGTTTTATTGCAAAGCAAGATTCAGTGAAGAGTGGAAAACAAGAATGGCACACAGTAGCAGCCCTTATGTTTATTCTGGTTAAAGGAGAAGAACAAAATATGTAAAAGTTGTCTAGCTCCTATTCTAAAAGATGTAGTAGAAATGTTTAAGAAATAATAAGCAATAAGGTTGAAAATGTAAGTTGAAATCAGATTGTGTAGAACTGTGCTATTCAATATGTTAGGCACTAATCACATGTGACTACTGAGTACTTAAAATATGGCTAGTATGACTGAATAACTGAATTAATTAATTTATGTATTTATTTTGAGTCAGGGTCTCACTCTGTCGTCCAGGCTGGAATGCAGTGGCATGATCACAACAATCACGGCTCCCAGCAGCCTCGACCTCCTGGGCTCAGGATCCCAAATAGCTGGGACTACAGGCATGCACCACCACACCTGGTTAATTTGTTTATTTTTTGTAGAGACAAGGTTTTGCTATGTTGCCCTGGGTGGTCTTGAACTCCTGGGCTCAAGCAATCTGCCTGCCTTGGCCTCCCAAAGTGCTGGGATTATAAGCATGAGTCACTGCTCCTGGCCAGGAACTGAATTTTAAATTTTATTTAAGTTTAAATTTAAATAGCCACACATGGCTGATAGCTACCAGCTCTGTAGTGAAGAGTCAGTGAGTGTTTTCCAAAAGAATAAGGAAAACCTGAAAAATGATAAACGATGAGGAAATGGATGAAATGACATAAGTAACATGAACTATATTGTCTGCCTTGCTGGCCCCTTTATATGTCTTTAGCTGTATTATTATTCCAGGTTAGTAACTCATTTTTAAAATCCACTTTTTTGTTGAAGTTATATTTTCCAAAATATATTGTTAAAAAGATAAAACAGTTGGGATTGTTAATGCTTTTAGGATTTGCTGAAGCAAACATTTACTTATTTCCTTACAAAAAAAAATTATCACTTTTTCATCCTTTATTGTTTCATTAGATACTAAATTTCTCCATGCGTTATGTTTGGTAAATGTGCAGTGATTTAGCTGAAATTGCCAGATGGGTAAGGAATGTGGTTGTCTGGGTTGTCTTAATCATCCCAATTAAGTTTATATTCTAGTTTTGGTACTTAGGCAGATATGTTATGGTACAGGTTTTCAGCAAACTATGCCTTCTTCAGTTGATACTGTATACCCAAGACAAGAAAATAGAGTATGTCTTCTCTTTACTTCAAGTAATACGTAGCTTCAAAAATTATTTATTAATTGGTCATTGTGAGTCCTTTTCACATTGTCCTTTAAAATATAATTGAAGTCCTTTCTGGAAAGTCTTTGAAAAATAGCACTAACATTTATTACAGGCTAAATTATAATAGTCATTTGTGACGGTCATTCTTATGTTTCAGTGGATATGATTTTTAAACTTGGCATAGCTAAACCTACCTATTAAATCTTTCTTAAAATGGAATTCTATTGTATCACTAAAACTTCAGTGATATTTTATTACTTAATAGTCTGATATAGCCTTTGCATATTTAATAAATATTTGCCTATATTAGTAGAATTTTGTCTGCTGTTAGTAAAACTTTAAGACGAAAGTAAATTACATTGTTTATAATTGACTATCTTAATTTAGTTTTTGTTCTGCATATCAGTAATCATTAGCTTTATCATAATTTGCTTACTAAACTTAAAAAATTCAAACATTAAAAATAATACACACAAGCCGGGCTCGGTGGCTCAGCCTGTAATCCTGCGCCTTTGGGAGGCTGAGGTGAGTGGATTGCCTGAGCCCATGGGTTCGAGACCCGCTTTGGGCAGCGAGACCTCATTTCTACAATAAATCAAAAAATCAGCCGGGCATGGTAGCCCATGTCTGTAATTCCGGCTACTCGGAAGGCTGAGGCGGAAGGATCACTGGAGCCCAGCAGGCCAAGGCTGCGGTGACCAGGAGTGGCTACTGCACGCCAGTCTGGGCGACAGTGAGACTCCAACTCAAAAAAAACTCCCAAAAAAATACATATATGAGTATAATAACTTGTCAGATGGTACCTTAGTGATCCACCTTCCTAAGTGAAAAATTAAATTTGAATATAAGCTAAAGGACTTTGTAAGCCATTCAAAACTTAGAGGGTAAATTTTATGGTATGTGATTTATATCTCAGTAGAACTGCTAATTTAAAAATCAGCCAGCAAAAGAAAACAAAACAAAACAAAACTTGTTAAAGATAATACTGAGAAGGGGAGAAAAGTACTTTCTGGCATTTTTAAAAGTAGACTTAATAAATTTGAAGAGCTGCCCCAGTATAGGGGAAGATTAAGGTTGATATTTTCCTGGTTTGGAGTTTCTTCATAATCATAACTTATTTGAGGAGGCACCCATTCAAGTATGACTGCATTAAAACCTGTCATCAAGTGGTAACAGGATTGCAACTGTAATCATTTTTCCCCCTCAGATATCTGCTTTGTCTGAACTATTCTTTATTCTGAATCTGAGCAAGTAGCAGTTGGGAGGGCATTTAAAATGAGGTTCTAGGTAGAAATAAGGCCTGGTGACTCTCCTTTGTCCCATGTACAAGTGTCCGAATTTTAACTAGGTTTCTCTTTTGTTTGAAACAGTGATGACTCGTGGCACTGCCTCCAGCCCATCCTATAGATTCATATTGAATGATGGGACAATGCTTAGCGCCCACACCAAGTGTAAACTTTGCTACCCTCAAAGTCCAGACATGCAACCTTTCATCATGGGAATTCATATCATCGACAGGTACTACTTATTTGGAGAGCTTCATATGAAATAAGTCAATTCACATATCTCTTCTTAGAGAAACTTTTATACTCTTGATAGCTAGAAAAAAGAAATTCTAAACTAGGTTAAAACTAGTGTGTTAAGTATATAATCAGTCTATCCATATTGAGTTTTATAATTTTGTTGCTTAATAGCATTGTTGTTCATAAAGGAAAACAGGAAAGGTGAGGCTGAAAATATGTTTTAGGGGATAAAACCAAAAGGTGGCTAAAAATTGACAATTTTCCATATATGAATCTTACAAAAGATTTCAGAATTTGCTAACACTGTTATTTTTATTTTTGAAAGTGCTTTATTTTCATTAAGGAAACTTGATGGCTCCCGAGTTCAAGTTGACACTTTCTCACAGAAACTCATTAAACTATCAACTTGAAATTTTTGAATGCCAGTTGCCTCTAATTTGTTCCCTACTCTAAATGTATTCTACACTGGTATACATGGTAAATTCATGGAACTACTCTTTTATATTATAACTTATTCAAAATTGTACGTTTACTGCTGTCTAAAATTTAGCATTAAAAACAAAGACATTTTCCCTCACTTCATCTTTTTCTCATCTAATGTATTTGCTTATTGGAACATGGTAATGCCAGTCACAAATCTGTTGTTATAATTATGAATTTGAGTAAAGAACTCACTGAAAACCTGAATTCAGTGTAATGCTTTTTTCTAATTATAGTTTAAATTATGCTTGTGAGTGGAATTAGCACAGTTCGTTTTTCATATTGTGATTTCTCTTTCAAAACATCTGCTATGTCTACATATCACCTTTTTTAATTTTTACATCAGTGATACAGTATTTTCCTTACCCAGTCTTCCTCTTTGGAGTTGAAATACTTAAAAGCTGTAATAGGGGAGTCCTGAATAAGTACTTTTTAAACAGAGGTGTGGGAAGTTTATTTTTCAACCCAAAATATTATTATAATGTTAATTGTTTGTACTAAGTTTTAAAAAGTTTAACAGTATATATATTTTTTTTCCAAGACCAAGGATTTCTTTTACACATAACTGAGACCATTATCAAATCTTAGAGTCCATAAGCACTATTTCTTAATAAATGGGGCTAATACTTCACAGTAGAACAGTCCACTGTTTTTCCTTAATTTAAGGTGATCTAGAAGCTATTTACTTGATAGCTTGCAATATTAATGAGGTTAATGGTCTTTTTTTTTTTTTTTTTACAATATGCATCATAAAAATATTTTAATGGAAACAAATGAAAATGTTTGAATATAATGTATTTTTCCCCCTAGGGAACACGGTGGACTTTCTCCTCAAGATGACGCTAATTCTGGAATGTCAATTCCCAGAATAAACGCCTCAGTCAATCCTAGTATCTCTCCAGCTCACGGTGTGGCTCGTTCATCAACCTTGCCACCATCCAACAGCAACATGGTATCCACGAGAGTAAACCGCCAGCAGAGCTCAGACCTTCATAGTAGCAGTCATAGTAATGCTAGCAACAGCCAAGGGAGTTTTGGATGCTCACCTGGAAATCAGATTGTAGCCAGTGTTGCCTTAAACCAAGGACAGGCCAGTTCCCAGAGCAGTAATCCCTCTTTAAACCTCAATAACTCTCCTCTGGAAGGTACAGGAATATCCCTAGCTCAGTTCATGTCTCCAAGGAGACAGGTCACTTCTGGATTGGCAGCAAGGCCCAGAATGCCAAACAATTCATTTCCTCCTAATATTACGACATTAAGTTCCCCTGTTGGCATGGCAAATAGTGCCTGTAATAATAGTAACCGATCCTATTCAAACATCCCAGTATCATCTTTACAGGGTATGAATGAAGGGCCCACTAACTCCGTTGGCTTCTCTGCCAGTTCTCCAGTCCTCAGGCAGATGAGCTCACAGAATTCACCTAACAGATTAAATATACAACCAGCAAAAGCTGAGTCCAAGGATAACAAAGAGATCGCATCCATTTTAAATGAAATGATTCAGTCTGACAACAGCTCTAGTGATGGCAAACCTCTGGATTCAGGACTTCTGCCGAACAATGACAGACTCTCAGATGGAGACAGTAAATACTCTCAAACCAGTCACAAGTTAGTGCAGCTTTTGACAACAACTGCTGAACAACAGTTACGGCATGCTGATATAGACACAAGTTGCAAAGACGTGCTGTCTTGCACAGGCACTTCCAACTCGACCTCTGCCAATTCTTCAGGAGGTTCTTGCCCCTCTTCTCATAGCTCACTGACAGAGCGGCACAAAATTCTGCACCGGCTTTTACAGGAGGGTAGCCCCTCAGATATCACCACTTTATCTGTTGAGCCTGACAAAAAGGACAGTGCATCTACTTCTGTGTCAGTGACTGGACAGGTACAAGGGAACTCAAATATAAAACTAGAACTGGATGCTTCAAAGAAAAAAGAATCAAAAGACCATCAGCTCCTACGCTACCTGTTAGATAAAGATGAGAAAGATTTAAGATCAACTCCAAACCTGAGCCTGGATGATGTAAAGGTGAAAGTGGAAAAGAAAGAACAGATGGATCCTTGTAACACAAACCCAACCCCAATGACCAAACCTGCTCCTGAGGAAATTAAACTGGAGTCCCAGAGTCAGGTGGTTAATTCCTTGCTTCACAGAATGATCATTTCTATTTATTTATTTATTTTATTTTTCATTTATTCTACTCCAACCAAGGACCATATATAGATTCATGATATGTTTTATCCTATCTACTGGGCATATGTTAAAAGGTTAGTATCAATGATGGGCAAAAAATCATAGTGTGCCCTCAGAAGTTTTCTTTAGAACTTCAGAAAGCTACAGTATTAATGCAGCATTCTTTTTTTGTTTATTTGTTTGTTTTTTGAGTTGGAGTCTCACTCTGTCGCCCAGACTGGACTGCAGTGGCCGCTCCTGGCCACCACAGCCTCGACCTGCTGGGCTCCGGCGATCCTTCGCCTCAGCCTTCCAAGTAGCCGGAATTACAGGCATGCGCTACCACGCCCGACTGATTTTTTTATTTATTGTAGAGATGAGGTCTCACTGCCCAGGCGGGTCTCAAACCCGCGGGCTCAGGCAATCCACTCACCTTAGCCTCCCAAAGGCGCGGGATTACAGGCTGAGCCACCAAGCCCGGCTTAATGCAGCATTCTTAAAAAGTAGATTTTTCTTTCTATAAGTCAGAGTTCACATTTTTAGAGATTTTTAATAATGCTTTTCCTGCCCTCTCCTCCCTGCCCTGCCTGTTGAATCCAACTCTCTGGGAATAGAACCTAGGAATCTGTATTTTTAAGGAGCTCCCCACAGAACTCTGATGTGTAGCTAAGTTTGGGTACCGCTGCTGTAAATGAAGTGGTAGAGAAATATGAGGAGGTAGATAAGGCTACCTAGTCTGACTTGCTTTTTATTTCCTTTGAAGCATTTCTAAGACTATTTTTCTTTTCCTCTAATTCTAACCACCATCAAATATCATAAAAGAATAGGGATTTGAATATTCTGGGTAACAGATTATAACCCTTATATAACATGCCCTGTTAAGTAAATAAAAATAAACTTTTCCATAAATTGTTATGGATTAGGACCTTCTGTGTTTAAGATGGGGTGGAGGTGTTATAAAAATTAACAGGCATTTTCTTTTTAAAAAAATTTATTTATTTATAATAAAGATGTGGGATACAATTCAGGGCTAGATATACAAACATTGATCATGCAGGTATCCTTGTTGATGAGCATGCCCCTCCCTCCCCTAGCACCTTCCCCCAACTGCCAGTCCTACCCCCCCTTCCCCTGACAGTTTTCTGCTACAACAGGCATTTTCCTTTATTGAATGATTGCTGCAGACTCAGAAGGAATATGAGAAAAACAAAAAATTTGGTCCCTCCCCTCTAGGAGTTTTCACATTATTTGAATACATGATATAGACCAGCAGTCCCCAACCATTTTGACATCAGGGATCGATTTCATGGAAGATAATTTTTCCATGGACTTAGTGGGAAGGATCATCAGACATTAGATTCTCATAAGGAGTGCGCAGCCTAGATCCCTTACATGCACAGTTCCCAATAGGGTTTGCGCTCCTATGAGAATCTAATGCTGTAGCTGATCTGACAGGAGGCTCTCAGCCACCACTCACCTCCTGCTGTGTGGCCCGATGCCTGACAGACCATGAACCAGTACCAGTCCATGTTCCAGGGATTGGGGCCCCTGATATAGACAGCCTTGAGATAGCTGACAATGTATTCGCAAAACAGATTATCAATAAGACTCTCTAGCATGAAACAAAATTCACACTTACTATGCATAGGACCTTCAGTTTCTTGAACCAGTTTGATTTTCTGCCCTCCTCTCACAAAAATTTCTCTCTTCCCTTAGGCACACTGCATTCTAGGCACATGGAAGTCTTTGTCATTCCTGAGATAAGCCCTGTCTCTTCTAAGCATCTTCTACCTTGCTCTTCTTTCTGTGTCTGCTGAATTTTACTCATCCTTCACAAACCAATTCAAACAATATCTGTATAAAACCTTCCCCAAGTTGCCCTAGTTAGACATTTCTTTACTCTCTACTCTCACTGTGCTTTGTATTGTCTCCACTAGTGTTTGCAGTAACACTGTTTTTACTGGTTTTCTGCATGTGTGCTCTTTGTAAAGAGCATGTTTCTTGGTACAATGAAACTAAGATTGTTTTTTATTTTTATTTAAAAAATAAACTAAGATTGTTTTCTAAAACAGAAAAACAACTTTAAATAATAAGTACATTAGAATCCTCACTTTTTAAAATTAACCTTAAAAGTAACAGTTTTTTAAAAGAATACCATTGTGTACGATCCAGCTATATCTATTTTGGTGTACATGTGCATACATTTCTGCTGAGTTTATTCCTAGGAGTATAATTGCAGGATTAAGATATGCATGCATTTATCTTTAATAAATAATACATTTTCCTAGTGTATGAGAGTTTCTTCTAGTTGTTCCATGTCCTTGCAAATACTTGATATTATCAGTTTTTTAAATTTTTAAAAAATTCTTGGGTATATGTTGTGCTATTTTATAGTTTTTGCATTTTCCTGATAAATGTTCATAGGTCATTTAGATATCTTTTGTAAATTCCTAGTGTAGTCTCTTGCCCATTTTTTTAAATGTGTTGCTTTTGCTTATTGACTTGAAAGAGTTCTTTATGTATTTTGGATAGGAGTTATTTATTAGTTATTTATTTGCAGATATCTTCTGCATTCTAAGGTTTGCCTTTTCTTTCTCTTACTAGTGCTTTTTGATGAAGTAAATTTCTTCATTTTAATATAGTTCAATTTGTCAATTTTTTCCTTTATGGTTAATGCTTTTTGCACGTGTAACAAAAGACATGTAAAAAAGTGTTCATAACAGCTTTATTTGTATTAGCCAAAAACTGGAAACAACCCAAAAATCCATTACAGTAGAATGGATAATAATGGATAATTATATTGTGACATATTCATACAATGGGATGCTGTTCAGAAATGAAAATGAATGAATCATTGCTACATGTGACAATATGTCTGAACCTCAGAAATGTAATTTTGAAGAAGTCAGACATTTTAAAAATACATAAATATAATTCTGTTTTTACAATCTAGAAACAAAAATTTTTCACTGAATTAAATAAAACCCAAGTAGATAGATATTTTATGTTAATTAATTATCTCAAAGTAATCATAGTGTAATAATATTGTGAAATCAAGGCCAGTTTTCTTTTAGATATAACTTCAGACAGATGTAGGAGCTCCTTATTTATTCTGGAAGATATATTTCTTATACTGTTAAATCCTTAAGTGGGAATAGACGTTTCTGAGATCTTTAAGGCTGATATACTATTTATTAAAAAGTTTCCCAAAGTTTTTTAAATTACAAAAAAGTTATGACAATGTAAATTTAAAGTTAGTCATTTTGCAACATTTTGAAAAATATGACAGGAAAAAATTATCCCTAATGACATCATTAGGGGAAATTTTTAATTTAATTTAATTTTTAATTACCTCTGTTGACACTTTCTTCTAGTTCAATCTTTTTTGATTGTGTAAACTTTATACTGAGATATAGTAGATAAATATTTTCTTATATCCTACAATATATTAATATAAGCATCCAGTTTTTTCTCAGTAGCTTATGTAATTTCAAAGTAGCCACATTCATTCTACTTGTTTCTTCTTCCTTTATTCTCTCCCAGTCACTTTTTTTCCTACATTGTTTCGAGTGAAATTGTAGATATACTTCCTCTAACTTTGGTTTCCATTCTTAGTTTACAGCTGACCTTGACCAGTTTGATCAGTTACTGCCCACGCTGGAGAAGGCAGCACAATTGCCAGGCTTATGTGAGACAGACCGGATGGATGGTGCAGTCACCAATGTAACCATCAAATCGGAGATCCTGCCAACTTCACTTCAGTCCAACGCTGCCAGACCCACTTCCAGGCTAAATAGTATGTGTTGGGGCCAACACCTCCTTCTAAATGTTTAGTGATAATGTGGATTAGCACTTTGACTCTCACCATTATTGCACAGACCTTTTGCTTAAGAGTGAAATATCCTTTTATTAATGCTACTATAGATAATAAAGTTATATTTAGGCATATGAATTTCATTATGTGTATTTTAAATTATAATATAACCTCTACCCTTTGTAATTAATCTTAAGATGAGCAGTTGATATTAAGGAGAGCAGTTTTGTTCTTACCCAAAACATCTCATAACAGGACTTTAAAAAATACAGTGGGTCAGACTGGGTTTCCCAGATGTCTTCCTTAACATGTTATGAGTTGCAAAAAGAAAGGATTCTGTACTTAAAATACACTGGGCAAATGCTACATGTCCCATATGTCTCCTTTATATTTGAAGTTTCACAGTGGCTATTAACATTTCTGAGAAGTCCTGTATTAAAGAAACTAATTTAGATGTCTTTAACCCAGCATTTCCCAAACTTTCTTGATTATGAAATTTCTTTTCTCAAGTAATACAATACCCCCACAGAATGAGTTATTTAGGAGACAACTGTGTTAAAATATGTTACTTTTGTTTTGGCCCAGGTTAGCATTCTCCTAAGTAAGAGATGCTTTGATTGTATAACACTTCAAATTTATAAAAATAAGGCTGTCAAATTTATGCACCTATCAAATTTTGACATTGAAATAAAGTGGTAACAATTCTATTGTGTGACCTTGAAACTACGGGAAACTAACAGCTCATTTTCAAAATTTGTCTGGGTTTCTGACCTTAGTTCTGTCCCTCTTCTGATGGGATCAGATGTACAACTTCATTTATTTCAATCTTTTGGAGTTTGTAGCTGTCATGACCCAATTCCTGAAAATTTACCAAGATTTCCAGACAGCTGCAAAGAAGACTCTTGAATCATCTCTGACATTTTTGGAAGCAGTATTTTAGCTGATCAGAACACAAGAGGAAGGAGTCAGAAGCCTAGATTCAAGTCTCACATCCTTCATTCATTCACAGTGCTGCTTCAAGGAAGTGAATTTTCCAGACCTTGTTTTCTTAATCTGCAAAATAAGAATTAGATGAAATGATTTTGAAAGTTTCATCTATCTAATTGAAACGGAGAGGCTCCAGGCTGTATTAGGCACAGTTGGTGAGATGCAAGGCTGAAAAGGGATGAAGTAAAAGTCTGCATATTGATTGGTTTAGGGTCCTTTTCCCCCTCCCCGTCCAATATGAGAGAATGGAGAAATTTTCTCAAGGGACACTGAATGGCCAGAAAGAAGACCTCCAGATATGAATTTACAAGTACAAAAGCCAGTCTGCCAACTAATCATCTAACAATGAAGTCTTCCATAAAAGACAAGCCTCATACTCAGCCCTGTACTAAAGCATTGACTGAATAGAGCTCTTTGAGGATAGTCTGCAACTTGAAAGAGAGCGAAAGAAACAAACAGAAAAAGAGTATTCAATGGAAATATATAATGAGTGTATGAACTAAAAAAAAAAAAAAAAACCAACTTGAAATTTTGGAAAGATAAAAATATATTATTCATGAAAAATAGGAAAAGAAAAAGTGGACAAGGACAAAAATTAGGAAAAAACTCTTGGAAATTAGATATCCAAAATTTAAAAATTGGGGAGAAATGTGAGAAAATAAGCCAAGAAAAGCTCTCAAAAAGAGCAAAAGACAAAGTAGGGAAGAAAAAGTAAAGGAAATTACAAGATCTACCTCAAAGGGCAAATAGTGATTAATAAGAACTTCAAACACAAACAATGGGGGGGATGGAAAGAAATATTATCAAAAAATATAAGATAATTTTCTCCAACTAACTGAAGAACACTACTTTCCAGATTGAAATGGGTCAACAAGTACCCAACACAATTCAATAAAAAAATTACTTATGCCGGATTGATGGCTCAGCCTGTAATCCCTGCACTTTGGAAGACTGAGGCAAGTGAATTGCTTAAGCCCACAGGTTCAAGACCAGCCCAGGCAACTTGGTGAGACCTTGTCTCTACAATTAAAAAAAAAATTCACCAGGTGCAGTAGCATGCGCCTGTAGTTCTGGCTACTTGGAAGGCTGAGGCAGAAGCATCGCCAGAGCCCAGCAGGTCAACGCTGGGATGACCGTGAGTGTGCCACTGCACTTCAGCCTAGGCAACAGAGTGAGACTCCAACACAAAAAAATAAAATAAAAATTTGCTTGTACCAAAGTTTGTCATCATATCATTCTGGAACATCAGAGATAAAGAAAAGATTCGAAAACCTTTCAGGGAGAAAATGTGAATTGCATGCAGTAAATCAGAAATTTCTCAAAGGTAATGTTGGAACTAGAAGACAAAGAGCGATGTCTTATGATTTGAGAAAGAGCACTTCCACTTTTAATTATGACAACAATAACTGGCACTGGACTAGCCCTCCCACTGTATATAACTGGAAGACTAAGCAGATATATGAAACAGTTCTTATCAGACAATAGATAATAGACAATAGGCAGTGTAGGACCATGATTTCTGTGAAAAGGTGAGCTATATAATCACCCCAACCTTTTTTGGAGACATATACCAAACAAAGTACATGTAGGAGGAGCCCAAAATGAGCATGGATATTTCACTAAACTGAGAAAATAGCAATCAGAGTTCAGTGAGACTGGGGCAGCTAGAACTTACTGAACAGAGTACCAGAGAAGAGAATGATATGTAGGGAAATAGCTCCAGAAATCTGAATATGGGTCTTTTTAAATATTTGGCCAAATACTTTTTATGCATGTGTTGGATAATACTCCATCAGATGGGGCAAAGAACAGCTTGTGAGGGAAGCACAGCTATCAGGAAGCTATCATCTGAACAATTACCACAAGATTGGAAGATGTTCAAGTTCTGATCAATCAGAGTGGGTAGATCTTCTTAGCTAGGGCATTTAGTAGAAAATTTTAAAAAGTCTTGAAAGTGGGTTTTTAAGACAGAGCCTAAAACTAAACCTCAGAAGGATCAAGTTGTACAAGTAAATTAACTACCTGACAGAACTCAATAGTTCTTAAAGAAGACATCAAAATTCAGACACTCAACTTGTAATATTCATAATCTCCAGCATGCAAGAAAAAATTAATACACATGAAGTAGCAAGAAACTGTGATCTAAAACTTGGACAAAAATTATTTAATAGAAACAGATCCAGAAATGAAAGAGATGTCAAATTAACAGAAAAAGATTTTAAAACAGCTATTATAAATATTTTTAAGAATTTAAAGGAAAATGTGGCTGGGCATGGTGACCCACAACTGTAATCCTAGCATTTTGGGAGGCCAAGAAAGGAAGGATTGCTTGAGCCCAGGAGTCCAAGAGCAGCCTAGTCAATACAGCAACACCT
Source organism: Carlito syrichta (assembly GCF_000164805.1). Taxonomy (NCBI): domain Eukaryota; kingdom Metazoa; phylum Chordata; class Mammalia; order Primates; family Tarsiidae; genus Carlito; species Carlito syrichta. Next base: position 781,039 of record NW_007248670.1, read on the forward strand.
TGTCTCTACAAAAAATAATAAGTAAAATATTAGCCAGGTGTGGTGTTGCACACCTGTAATCCCAGCTACTTGGGAGCCTTAGGTAGAAGGGGTCCCTGGGTCCAGGAGGTTGAAGCTACAGTAAGCTGTGATTGTGCCACTGCAATCCAGCCTGCGAGACAGTGAAAAATGAACTAAAAAAAAAAAAAAGAAAGAGCTGGTAGAGCTAATAAATACAATATCTGAAATGAAAAATTCATCGGATGGACCTAATAGAAGATTAGACACTGCAAAACAACAAAGAGCAGTGAACTTGACATAGTATTAGAACTATTCAAATTGAAGGAAAGAAAAAAGATCAAGTAAGTATAGAGGACCTCAGCCACTTATGGGACAATACCAAGCAGTTTAATATACACATAATCGTGGAAGATGCAGGAAGGGCAGAAAAAATTTTTGAAAAAATAATTACCAAAATGTGATGAAAGCTATAAACCCACAGATCCAAGTAGTTTATGAAGTAAACACAAAGAAAATGACTTTAAGCCATATCATAATCAAATCACTAAAACAAATATATTAAAACCAGAGAAAAATGACACATCACATCAGATGAACAGCAACAACAAAACTACTGACTTCTATACCTGGTATTATTAAAAATGATACAAAGATAAAAAAAAGATAGAAAAATTATATAAGGTTAACAAAGGCAAGGAAACAACAGACTGTCTATATCCAGTATCATTCAGAAATGTAGGTGAAATAAAGATGTTTTCAAACAAAGCTGCGAAAATTTGTCAGCAGCAGACTGCATTATTCTTTAAGCTAAAAGAAAATAAATGCAGATGGAGACTAAATGATCTACATAAAGTAATAAAGAGAGCCAGATATAGTAAAGATATGAATAAATGGAAAATCTTTTTTCTCATTTGTTAGTTTCATTGAATGAAAAATGATAACTGTTTAAAGCAAAAATAATAACAGTGGATTATATATATAATATTTAGAAGTAAAATGTGTGACAATAATAGCACAACAGATGGGGTAGAAGAAATGAGACAATTCTGTTTATATGAAATGGTATAATATTTGAGACTTGATGCTAAAAGTTTAAGATGCATTATGTTTATAGAAAAGTGTTCTATACAAGTCCTGTATGTAGAAAATCCTAAAACATGGGGGGAAAAACTACTTGAACAAGTGAACTGAGAAAGATTACAATATACATAATAAACATGCAAAAATTGATTGTATTTCTTTATACTGGCAACATACAATTGGATAATGATACAGAAAAATCAGTTTTCAAAAAATATAAATTATTAAGGCATAAATTTTAGATGGATAATATGTGTTACACTCTACACTGAAAACTACATTGCTGAGAGAAATTAGAAGGGACCAAATGAATGAAGAGAGATAACATGCTCATGGATTGTAAGATGCAATATTGTTGACATGTCAATTATTCCAAAATTGATCCAAATAAATTTAATGTATTCCCAGTAAAAATCCCAGCAGACATTTTAGTATAATTTTCACAAGCTTTTTCTAAAATTTATATGGAAATACAAGATCCTGGAATACCAAACTACTTTTTTTTTAAAAAAAGAAAACCTAGAGTAGTTATACTACTTGATTTTAATACTTCTACAAAACACCAATCATAAAGATAGTGTGGTTTTGGAATAAGGATAGACATACAGATCAGTGCAACAGAATGGAGAGTCTAGAAACAGACCCACATTTATATAGTGAATTAATTTTCAACAAAGATATGAAGGTAATTAAATAGAATAGCCCTTTCAACAAATGGTGATATAATAGCTGGATATCCACATGGAAAAAAAAAAACAACAAAAAAACCTCAACCACCACCTCACTCCATCTGCAAAAAGACAAACCTTTGCTTTAATCATAGACTTAACTGCAGAGGTTAAAACTATAAAGGTTTTCAACAAAAATTTTTATGGTATTTAGATAGGAAAAGATTTTTGGTAAGACTCAAAAAGTACTAAGCATGAAAGAAAAAAATTGATCATTTGAATTTTGTTAAAAATCTGATCTTCTGCTCTTTTAAAACCACATTTTTAAACAAAGTAAGTTAGTAATTAATAACCTTCCAAAAACCTTCCTAGAAATCACTAGGTAAGACCAAAATGAGTTTACTGGTAATTCTACTAAACATTTAGGAAGAAATTATGTTCTTTATAATCTTTTCCAAGAAACAGAAGCAAAGGAGATATTTCTTAACTCATATTTGCAAAATGTATATCTGATATAAAGAACTAGTACCAAAATAAACAAAGAGCTCTTGAAACTCAACAATTAGAGAACAAGCAACCTAATTTTTAAATGGGCAGAAGATCTGAACACACACCTCACCAAAGAAGATATACAGGTGGTAAATAAGCATATGAAAAGATGCCCAATTTCATATGTCATTAGAAAATTGTGAATTAGAACAACAATGTGCTTGTGAGGATATAGAGCAACAGGAACTCTTATTGCTGGAGAGAATACAAACTGGTACAGCCACTTTGGAAGACATGTTGGTAGTTTCTTACAAAACGAAACATACTCTTACCATATGATCTAGCAATCATGCTCCTTGATATTGACCCAAATGAGTTGAAAACTTATGTTCACGCAAAAACCTGCACATGAATGTTTATAGCAGCTTTATTCATAATTGCCAAAACTTGGAAGCTATCAAACCATGAAAAGACATTGCTGAGAGGAAGCCAATCTGAAAGGGCTACATACTGTATAATTTCAACTATATTCTGAAAAAGGCAAACTGTAGAAACAGTAAAAAGATGATCAGTTGCCAGGGGTTCACTGTGGTTGCCAAAGGCTGAAATGAATATGAAGAGCATGGGATCTGGGGATGTGATATTATTCTGTTTGATTATTCTGTAATGGTGGACATATATTGTTATATATTTGTCAAAATCCACAGAATATACAGTACAAAGAATGAACCCAAATGTGAACTGTGGGCTTTAATTTATGATAATATTGTCTCATCAGTTATAATAAACGTATCATACTAATGCATTAATTGGGGAAATTGCCCAATCTAAAAAATAAGCAAAACATTTAAAAAGATGCTTCACAGAAGATTTTTAAATGGCCATTTGCACATAAAAAGACAGCCAATATTCTTGATAATTAAAGAAATGCAAGTTAAAACCACAATGTAATACCACTATAAACCCATTAGAATGCCTAAAAGTTTAAAAATGGACAATACCAAATGATGTCAAGGATGTGTAACAATTTGAACTTTTATATTGCTGGTAGGATATAAAATGGTTTGGCAAATTTGGAAAACTGTTTAGCAGTTTCTCATAAAGTTAAACACATTTATCAGGTGACTCAGCAATCTAATTCTTAGGTATTTAGCCAAAGGAAATGAAAGTATATGCCCATAGAAATTCTTGACTACAAATGTTCATACAGTTGTATTCATAGTAGCCCCAAAGTGGAAAAACTAAATGTCCATCAACAAGTTAATAGTGTATTCATAAACTGAAATACTGCTCAGTAATGAAAAGGAAGGAACTACTGTTATATGGAATGAATTATTCTTGAAAACATGCTGAATTTAAAAAACTCTGTCTTAGTAATAGAAATCTGGTCATTGATTGCCAGGAGTAGGCTGAAATAGGGAAGATTGACAGCCAAGGAACATGAAGGAACTTTTAGAGGTTGAAGAAATACTCTATTTTCTTTGAGTTGAGTGGAGGATCATGGGTTTATATCTCTCTCAAAATTTGTTGAACTTACCAGGCATGGTGGCTCATACCTGTAATCCCAGCACTTTGGGAGGCTGAGACGAGAGGATTGCCTTGAGTCCAAGGGTTTGAGCCTAGTCTGGGCAACTTGGAGAGGCCTCATCTCTACAATAAATAAAAAAAGTAGCTGGGCATGGTGGCGCCAGCTACTGGGAAGGCTGAGGCAAAAGGATCGCCTGAGCGCAGCAGGTCAAGGATGAGGTGGCTGTGAGTGTGCCACTGCACTCCAGTCTGGTCAACAAACTGAGACTCTGAATCAAAAAAAAAAAAAATTGTTGAAATTTACAAACTTTGTTGAACTTAAAACGGGTGCATTTTATTGTGTGTAAATTATACATCAATAAAATTTGTTTAGAAATATCTGAATTAGGTTAGAATGATCTCTAGCTGATAATTAGATACCTATATTTCCAGTAATTGTGAAGGTGGAATAAAGGCATTTTCAGATATAAAAGGGCTCAAATATTTGCATGGTGTATTCACCTTTTGTAGGGGATGTCCTGGAGGATGTACTTCAGCAAACAGGGGGGAGAAACTAAAAAAAAAAAGAAAAAAACACCAGGTCCAGAGGAAACCAAGGATCTGAAAGGAAGTCCAGGAATGACTACTGATCAACCAGATTAGGGAACAACCAATGCAAATTGAACCAGTGGGCCTGGTGAGTCCTCTGGAAAAGAGCCCTCCAGGGAAGAAATGAAATTGATCTTCTTGAGTTTATAGAAAATATTATTGATAGATTTATGTGAAAATGTTATAGCATCTGAAAAATTCCCTTAGAAAATTAGACATATAAAAAAATAAGAAAATTGTTATTTACAGACAAAAAGTATGGTACAAGAAAAGTTTGAACAAAGTGCACAATTTGACTTAGTGGTGAGGAATATTTGCATAGTTTATCATAAGAATCTAAATATTAACTTTTGATTTTATTTTTTTGAAAAACTGCAATCTCCATTAGATTATTGGGAGCCAAGATGGTAACAAGAGAGATCAGTATAGAAAAACTAAGACCTCATCTATAATGGGAAATCAGTACATCTAAAATTGAGATATCAAGCAGTAGCCACATATGCAGATTTAGAAATAAATAGGCAAATGCCAGAGAAAACATCTATTACAAATGGTTGCAAATGGTTGCCTCTTCTGAGAGGGAGGTAACTAAGGTTCCAAGGGGGTGAGGCAGAAAACTGCTTTTATTCATTATGGACCTTTTGATTCTGTCTTATAAAATTATGTATGTGTGTTAATTTGCCTGTAATCCCGTGCCTTTGGGAGGCTGAGGTGAGTGGATTGCCTGAGCCGGCGGGTTCAAGACCCGCCTGGGCAGCAAGACCTCATCTCTACAATAAATCAAAAAATCAGCCGGGCGAGGTAGCGCGTGCCTGTAATTCCGGCTACTCGGAAGGCTGAGGCGGAAGGATCACTGAGCCCCAGCAGGTTGAGGCTGCAGTGGCCAGGAGCGGCCACTGCACTCCACTCTGGGCGACAGAGTGAGACTCCAACTCAAAAAAAAAAAAAAAAATTGAAGTTACTAAAAATAGAAAGTATCTTCTATCTCTACAAATCTGTGAAAGTGGGGTGTTTTTCCTTCATGATCTGTATTAAGACAAATTGCTCTTTTTCTCTCTTGAGATTTTTCTTCCTAAGTACAGCTCCATAAGTGAAAGTGTGCATGGGTCAGAATCTGTTACACCTTGTGCTAAGTCTGCAAAGGCTAGGAGCATAGAAGATAATTGAAAAGGGTACAGGGGAGGATAATAGATGTGGATTGTCTACAATGTTTAAATACAGACTAGACAGAAAGGAAAAATAAATGTCCAGAGGCTTAGGCTAAGGAAACCAATTGAGTGTGAGAAAAGAAAAAATAAGAACTGGAGAAGGAAAAAGAAAGAAAAAAGAAAATAGGGTCAAAAAATATTATCACATATAAGGGAAGAGAAAAAAAGTCACTTCTAATTCTCTGCTCCCTTCTAGCCTCTAAACTGTCCATCACTACACCTTTTACTAGAACCATAGTCTTTATCAGCGGGCTCACATCTTAACCTCATGCCCACCTAGGAAAATCAAGCACCTTTCCTTACTGTAGTCTTAAGTGTTTTTTAACTGAGCTGTGCCAAGTGCAAATGTCTCACATAGGAGAGTTTATCCTACTTCACCATCTGAGATACAAAGTTAGAACTGGCTCTGTCCTTCATGGCACTTAGTTTTTCTCTTATACTTTTCTTTTCCTTGCCATTTTGCATTGTATTCTGAGAGAATCTCTGGGTTCAATTTCTGCTCTTCAGTTCATCTGTTTAGATCTTTTAATCATAGCTATCATGTTTTTGGTTTTTAGAAATTCTTTTTTTAAGAGTCTATTACTTTTTATGGACTTTTAATCTGTGTGGTGATATTTATTATGCTGTATGATTCATCCACTTTTCTATGCTAATTCTTTTTCCTTCAAAGTTTTTTTCTTTATAACATTTGTTTTTATTTTCTACTGTTGACTTTTCTTGAAAGTTTGATGAATTTTGACTGTCCATATATGTTGAAAAGGATCTAGAATGAAAAACATTCCTGGGGTGCCAATAAAATGTATACACAATTTAAGAGATATTATCTATGTATTACTTTTCAAGTTGAATTGAATTACAGTAGCAATTATAGTATGATGTTCACTCAAAAGATGGCATTATTCAAATGAATGCTAGCATCAGTATGCAACAGGCAGGACAGTGTTACAATTTTAATACAGTTTTTTCCTTTCTTAAAATGTGTATACATTTTTGCACCATCTGTATTGGTATCTACAGTATTTCATTAGCTAAAGTGAAAAGTCCTTTTCCCCTGGCAGTGGATGTAGGTTCTGATTATAGAAGCCCTGTTTCTTAGTTGTCATGAGGGAATAGGGCTTAGAAGTGGGGAAACCCCTTGTGGCAGCCCTAGCATCCACTTTGGGAGATGCCATGAGCAAAACTCCCACCTTGAGTTGTAGACTCACCATTGTAATTCCATGGGCAGATACCAAGTTAGCTGCACTCTAGAGCAGACTTGGTGGCCACTGTTCACATATCCTTTAACTATCCCAGCAATCGCCCATGGCCTATTTCTTTACTTGCTTGAATGACCACTGAGCTTGAAGTTGTTCTGGTGTTCTGGGAAAACTCCTCTTTTTGGAAAATCTCTGTTTTCTCCTGTTGTAAGTTTTTAGTTTAGTTGAAGTTTCACCATCAGTTTGTTCTCATCTATGTTTTATCTTTGAGAAATTCTTCATTGTTTTAGTCTGCTGCCACAATACTTCTTTTGCCTTTCCTTCAGCTATAGATTTATTTTTCCCCTTTTATATCTTTAGTTATTTCAGTGGTATTTTTTAAGGAGAGTAAAATATAGGTGATAAATCTGCCACCTTGAACCAGAAAAATTCCTTAGGTCCATTTGCATATGAGAAAACGAAGATCCAGAGAATGAAAAGATAAAAGCTACAGTAGACAAAAACTTACCCAAAGTTATACAACTAATATATGCAGAACCAAGATTAAATCTATCTGCCTGGTTTTAAAACATGCTGTTTTATGCACACACATCCCCACACAGTGTGACCAAGTGATTTAAATAATTTTGTTAGAAACGTACTACCAGAACGTATCCAGATAAATATTGTATTTTCGGTGTAGATATCTGATGATTATGATTAATGTGTATAACATTCTTCTTTGGCAGGACCTTCAAAACCTCTGCTATGTCCTTTTGACTATGTTCAAATCCCTGTTCCTTTTTTTTTTTTTTTTTTTGAGTTGGAGTCTCACTCTTGTCACCCAGACTCAGGTGCAGTGGCACGCTCATGACCACCGCAGCCTTGACCTGCTGGGCTTAGGCAATCCTTCTCCCTTAGCCTTCCAAGTAGCCAGAACTACAGATGCACACTATCAAACCCGGCTATAAATCCCTGTTCTTAGAGAGTGGATTTGACTTTTGAAAATTTCCAGAGTTATTTAGAACCACATTTGTGATACAAAGAGAATAATAATTTTTTTTTAAAAAATCAAAACTAAAATTAGATATACCTATGAGGACATTTATTTTCTTGAAGGACTTGTGAAGATAGTTCCCGAAGAATTCAAAAAATATTTCAGCACTGACATCACTGGAGTAATAAATGACCTTATGAGGCAGTTGTTTTTATGTTCTATGAACATATACTCATACATTCTGGGATAATTAGTTTTTAAATTGTATTAGTTTGTAGTACATTAAAAATATTGTTCAACTATAAAAAATGAGTTTCACATGTAGCATTTTCAGTACTTAAGACCCATTTTAATTTCCCTTTTTTGAGGTTACACTTAGTGTGATTTTTGTTTTATTTATTTATTTTTTTTTTAGTTGGAGTCTCACTCCGTTGCCCAGGCTGGAGTGCAGTGGCACACTCACGGCCACCCCAGCGTCAGCCTGCAGGGCTTAGGTGATCCTTCTGCCTCAGCCTTCCAAGTAGCTGGAACTACAGGCATATGCTAGCACCCCTGGCTAATTTTTTATTTATTGTAGAGACGAGGCCTTGCCAAGTTGCCCAGGCTGTTCTCAAACCCGTGGGCTCAGACAATCCCCTCAGCTCAGCCTCCCAAAGTGCTGGGATTACAGGCTTGAGCCACTGCCCCTGGCCATTTTTCTTTTTTAATTCAGATATTCACATATATCTACATTCTAAAAAATGTACAAAAAAGATGTGTAATGAAAAATCTCTTTCCTAGAAGAAATATTATTTGTTTCTACTATAACTTCAAAAACTACATACACAGACTTTCCTTTTTTATACAAGTAATATCATAATATACACATTAGCTCTTCTGTGACTTAGTCCTTTTCTTCACATAATGTGTCTTGGATGTCATTCTGTATCAGCACATAAAGAATCTCTTTATTCTTTTTTATAGTTACGCCAGAATTTACTTAACCAAGTGCCTGATAGGCATCTTTTGCTATTACAAAACTGTAATAAATAATCTTATATAGAGATAATTTACCACATATGAGAGTATATCTGAAATATAAGTTCTTAATAGAATTGTTGAGTCAAAGTATAGATAAGTATTACCAAATGGCCCTTCTCAGAGATTATATCACTTTACACTCTGGTAATGTTTCTATTTCTGCATATCCTTGCCAATACATTGAATTAGTGATTTTGTTTGGTGATTTTGTTTTTTTTAAGTTATCTCAATGTAGTTTTAATCTCTGTTTCTTTTATTGTTAATTAGAATGATCATTTTCTAATGATTTTACATATTCATGTATGTTCATATTCTCTGATCATTTATCTATTGGGTTATTGGATTTTTATCATATTAATTTACAGAGTTTTTTTAATATGTTAGAGAAATGAGCTCTTTGTCTATATCATGGTTAAAAAAAACCACTCTAACTGCTGTGCACAGTTACTGCCAAATGTAACACAAAACGAAGCAAAAACTTTCTGACCAATAACTGAAGAAATAATGACTGATCAGTAGATACTGAATCAACTCTTAGAGGAGTAGAATGTACAAAGACAATACTGTCTACTTTGTGTGCAGAAATTTTTTGATTTTTTAATGTAATAGTATAAGTTTTTTTGCTGAGTTCAGTGTCCTTTTTATAACCGGATTTTAAATGTAGAAAATATGACGTTGAGCCTTTTGTAAAGATTATAATAAATATTTGCATAATAGCTTGGTCAGGGATCCCTAAAGGGTTTTTATCTGCCCCCACTTAGTTGCCTGTATCCAACAGAAATAACTGTGCATGTCTTGTGTTACATGTACACATGCTAACTCATGTTTGTGCTATGGACACGAACATGACTGAAGATAGTACTTTTATTCCCTAGACAAAGAGAGATAGAGATAGCTTGTGTATTTCATAAAAGATTCCAGGAAACCTTCACATTTTTTTCTTTATAGAAGGCAGTTTCTAAAGAAGTCCCAAAAGTTAAAATGACTTTTAAAAGAAAAGTCACTTCTTTTAAGCATGGTCTATGCAAACAAAACTTTTAATTGAATCAAAATTTTATTTGGAGGTTTTTTGTTTGTTTATTTGTGATTGTCTAGTCACCAAACTCAGCACATGAATCTAATTTTATTTTTTAAATATTTTATCCAATTTATTTTAACATTTTTCATCAAGTAAAATGAAATACTGTGTCCTACTATTTGAGTCAAATAAACTAAAATGTAATACATAGTATTGATAGTAGATAGCCATGTAAATTCTCTTAGACTGAAATATAATTAATTTTGTCTAGATTAGATTTCTTTCTTTTTTTTTGAGACGGACTCTCACTCTGTTGCCCAGGCTGGAGAGCAGTGGCACGCTCATAGCCACCCCAGTGTTGACCTATTGAGCTCCAGCAATCCTTCTAACTCAGCCTTCCAAGTAGCCAGAACTATAGGCATGCGCTACCATACCCGGCTAATTTTTTTATTTATTGTAGTGATGAGGTCTCATCATGTTGCCCAGGCTGATCTCGAACCCGTGGTCTCAGGCAATCCTCTCACCTCAGCCTCCCAAAGTGCTGGGATTACAGGCTTGAGCCACCACACCCAGCTAGATTAGTTTTCTTAAAGGGAATAAGATAGGGGAATGAATGTGTGGAGTAGAGCAATAGGACAGCTTTAGAAAATCTTCTTTGACCAACTTCCTGATTTAAATAATGACAAAAATTAAGTGATTACTTTCCCGTAATCATTTTGTTGTTGCTGTTTTAGTTTGCTTATGGGTGTTTTTCAGAATCTTATAGGATTTTCTTTCTCTGTCATTTGTCTTGATAGATACAAGTTTAATTGAAAGCTATAATTATATTTCTTAAAAGTGTATATGTTTATATGACTTCTATATCTCCGTTATACTAAATATTGAGGATATTTCACTTAAAAGTGAGCCTAACATGTATTATGTTGTTAATAATAATCAGTAAGAGAATTAAATACATTTCAGGGGCATTTTAAAATCTACTTACTCTTCATCCATAAGAATGAGGAATTCTACCTAAATAAACTTTCCCGTAAAACTCCAAGACTCTAGTTGTTTATTATTATTATTTTAAAGATTGTATTAGTTTGCTAGGACTGATACAACAAAATACCATAAACTAGGTGGCTTAAAAAACAGAAATTTACTTTCTCACAGTTCTGGTGGCTTATAGTCCAAGATGAAGGTGTCAGCAGGTTTGGTTTCTTCTGAGGTCTCTTTCCTTGGCTTGGAGATGGCCACCTTCCTCTGTGTCCTCACACAGTTACCCTTCTGTCTGTATTGTCTGTGTCCTAATCTCCTCTTCTTATAAAGACGCTAATTTTATTGGATTAAGGCCCTCTGCAATAATCCACTTTAATTTAATTACCTCTTTAAAGGCCCTATCCCCAAATACAATCACATTATGAGGTACTAGGAGTCAGGGCTTCAACATATGGATTTGGAAGGGGACACAATTCAGCCCATAACAATGATCAGTTAATATATATTCGTTTTAAAAATTATAAATAACCATTATAAAAAGAAAAGTAACCTTTAATTTTTCTACCTAAAATGAACCAGAAGTGTATATACATATACATATATATATCCTTTCATATTTTTTTCAGTTAATATATATGAAATCATTTATAAAAACAGAATCATCCTGAATATAGTATTTTGGAATATGCCTTTTTCTTTTTCATTTAACAGCAAGTTATTAATATTTATACCATAGTTCATTAATCAATCCCTTAACGTCTGAATTTTAGGTTATTTATCTTTTTTTCTAGTATAAATTGTCCAGAGATAACCATAAAGCTTTCCAAAACATTTTACAGAAAACTTTCTAAATGCCTAAGCTATTTTCTTCAATTACAAAACATAATCAAACTTTCTTTTACTTGAGCCATCATTGTCTCAGTCTCAGATTAACAATTGTAGAGCTTTGTTCATTTGCTAAATGGCCTTAGACTCTAGTTTCTGTTCCTGCCTCTTATAGAGTGTATTTTATCTTGCTTGCCACTTTCATTTCATGATGTTGACACAGTTCCTAATTACAGCATAATATAATATTCTGTGACTAAAAAAGCATTTTAACAAAATTGTCATATTTATCTTTAAAAGAAATAATTTCTAACAAAGTCCTGAGTGATTCTAGGTAACATCAACATATGTGCAAACTTTTTAACATCAGGTTTTTATATTTAGAAACCTTTTCTCATTTTCTCATTTACCTTTTATCATAGTGCCACATCTAGATAGTTTAAGTTTCCAAATAAGTGACCTTTGTATCATTGAAGTAATATTTTATAGGAGAAATCTCACTCTATGTTATATCCTGAAAAATACCGTCATTTTATTTTCCATTGTGACAATGACTTCTTACCTTTTCTTTTTCAATCAGGATTACCTGAGCTGGAGCTGGAAGCAATTGATAATCAGTTTGGACAACCAGGAACAGGCGATCAGATTCCATGGTCAAATAATACAGTGACTGCTGTAAATCAGAATAAACCAGAAGAGTAAGTAATGCATTTTGTATTTTATTAGGTTTCAGATACCAATTCTAAACAAAGAACTATTTTCCCCCAAATTGGATTCCAGTCTACATTGGTATTTTGTGAGATATTAATAGACATAAATGTTTAATAAAAAACAGCAGATGGGGGACATGGGGAAGTGAGACACTGAGTTAAACAGATTTATTTGCTGCATGAACACAAGGCTAGTATACATTGTAACCAAGAGGTTGAAGTAGTATGCAGCTATTATTTTATATTTTATCTGTTACTTTCCTTGTATTGATTACCATATTTCTAGAACTAGTGGATGAATTGGCCCCAGTACAACAATTATGTGGCTCTTGAGCTCTTAGTTATATAATTATTATGTCCAGCTTTGCTTGGAGCAAAAAGGTATAATGAAGGAAGTACTTTTTACATATATCAGTGACTCATATTGATTACAATTTGACTTCTTAATCCACACTGGGAGCTATATTCCATAACACAGAGTACATCCCATACGTGGCAACCAAAGATGTCTAGCTAGTATTGAGTGTATTTTAGAGCCTTAACTATGAACTATTTTCCCACTTAACCTTCCCAGAGGAAGAATCCTTATAATTATATTATATTAGTGTTATTAGGATTAGTATTATTTTCTATACATTTCTGTTTCAAAGCATCAGTTGGTATCAGTTTGGATTAACCTACATATTTCCTACCTGAAATACAATGAACAATTTGTTTTGTTGTTAATGAGTAATATGGAAACAAAGATCAGTGAATGACAAAAGAATGAGAACTATATTCAAACTACATACCAAATATTCATTTAATTTCTATACATTACACATAGAATATTTCATTGCATTAGAATTAATTGCCAGGCAGAGAATTTTCTAGAACCAGATTTGCATATGTGTGTGTATGTATATATGTATATTTACATTATTTGATATGTCAGCCTGAAACTTTCTTATCTTTTGATCCTGCAGCCAGTGTATTACTTCACAATTAGATGAGCTTCTTTGTCCACCAACCACAGTAGAAGGAAGAAATGATGAGAAGGCTCTTCTTGAACAGCTGGTATCCTTTCTCAGTGGCAAAGATGAAACTGAGCTAGCTGAACTAGACAGAGCTCTGGGAATTGACAAACTTGTTCAGGTATTTATTAAAGTCAGCATTATTTAAATGATGCAATCCTGAAAAACTAGAAAATAATTTTTAAGCAAGATTTTAAAAATACTGTTCTCACTATGCTTTAGCTAATTTGTTTTATGATTTACCCTTTGTGAAAATTATCAAAATATATAATAGTTAAATCGTGGCTTTTAAACAAAAAGCATCACAATAATTAGAATTAGAAATAAGTCTTAACTTTTCATTATGGAACAGAATCTTACAAGCTCCAACTAGAATATAATCCAGATTTATATCATAACTTCTTTTTTTTTCTTTTTTTAAGGCGAGGTCTTATTGTTGCTTAGGCTAAAGTGAAGTGGCTCAGTCATAGCTCACCACAGCCTCAAACTCCTGGTCTTAAGGGATCCTACCACCTGCATCTGCAATGTAGCTGGGACTATAGATGCATGCCATCAGGTCCAGCTACTTTTTTGATTTCTTACAGAGACAAGATTTCTCTATGTTGCTCAGGCTGGTTTCAGACTCCTGGGCTCAAGCTATCCTTCTAGCTCAGCCTCCCAAAGTACTGGGATTACAGGTGTGAGCTGCTGCACCTGTCCCATAACTTCTTATTTTAGGACTTAATTTATTATTCATTCATACTTGTCTTCAACCAGTATATTCCATGACATTCCAGCTTCCAGGTTAGCATTTTTTAGACTGTAAGGTGATACAAAACAGTTTAGTGCATTATGATCAGCATCTTTTAAATGGAGTAGAATAGTGTAGAATACAAAGTATCAGACTGCATAGCTCATAAAAAGGGGAAGTTATATTTCATGAAACTTTCCTTTCGGTTACATACATACACACATCACATCACACAACAAATCATAATTTGAATTATAGTTCTTTCTTTTCTTTTCTTTTTTTGAGTCGGAGTCTTACTCTCTCGCCCAGACTGGAGTGCAGTGGCACGCTCATGGCCTCTGCAGTCTCGACCTGCTGGGCTCAGGCGATCCTTCTGCTTCAGCCTTCCAAGTAGCTGTAACTATAGGTGCACACCATCATGCCTCACTAATTTTTTTGATTTATTGTAGAGAGGTGGTCTCGCCAAGTTGCCCAGGCCGGTCTCAAACCCTTGGGCTCAGGCAGTCCTCTCACCTCTGCCTCAAAAAGTGCTGGGATTACAGGCATGAGCCACTGTGCCCAACTGAATTATATTTCTTACAGTAGGTAATAATGAAAATGCTTAAACACTATAACTCTGTGGCCTTCTATGATGTCAGCTATAGATTTTTCCATATAAAAGAATAAGTTCTATATTTGAGATGAAAAATACCTACTTGATCTCTCCTTTAAGAATCTGCTTCTTGGGCAACCCTTTTGGGTCCCTTTCCACTGTGGGAGCTTTTCTGTCCTCTCAATAAATCCTGCTTTCAAAAACAAAAAGTCTACTACTACATGTAAAGTTTATTGATTCATAGGCTTTGCAGGAAAGTTCTTTCCTTTTTTTTCTTTTTTTTTTTCTTTTTTTTTTTTCTTAAGTTGGAGTCTCACTCTGTCACCCAGGCTAGAGGGCAGTGGCATGCTCATGGCTACCACTGCTTCAACCTACCGGGCTTAGGCTATCCTTCCACCTCAGCTTTCCAAGTAGCTGAAACTATAGGCATGCACTGCCACACTCAGCTAATTTTTTGATTTACTGTAGAGATGAGGTCTCACCAAGTTGTCCAGTCTGATCCAGGAAAGTTTTTTTCAAACCTTTTGGCTTCATTTTGTTGATTTAGGTCCTTCAGTTTAACTATATTTTCATTTCTTTACTGAAATTTTAAATATCTCAATCTATTATTTTGAAAGCAACTTTCATAATGAATTCCTTTATGAAAGAAGGTAGTAAACTTCTGGAAAGCACGAATTCAGAATGAATATATTATGATGACGTATTCTGGAGAGAACCTGCTCTCAGATCCAAAATTATATAGAGAAACATTTCACTTATTTGCAGAAATTTATTTGTAAAATATTCTGGCTTCTTTTCTAACAGGGGGGTGGATTAGATGTATTATCAGAGAGATTTCCACCGCAACAAGCAACACCACCTTTGATGATGGAAGAGAGACCCAACCTTTATTCCCAGCCCTACTCTTCTCCTTCTCCTACTGCCAATCTCCCTAGTCCTTTCCAAGGCATGGTTAGACAAAAACCTTCAATGGGGACTATGCCTGTTCAAGTAACACCTCCCCGAGGTGCTTTTTCACCAGGCATGGGCATGCAGCCGAGGCAAACTCTAAATAGACCTCCGGCTGCACCTAACCAACTTCGACTTCAACTGCAACAGCGATTACAGGGACAACAGCAGGTAGGTGCTCTTGTTTAGCAGTTGATACTTTTTAAAGGTATGTGCCAAGTCTCTCTTTAATAAGACAGCCCAATCCTACATTAAAGGTGTCAAGTTCCTTCCAGAACCTTCACGAAAGACTCAGAGAACTGTCCTTGGTCTGCTGGGATGGACATAAGAGACTTTTCATTCATTTAAAGATTGCAGACTCCTAACAAAGCACTTTGAGACCTTTAACTTAAAACAATTTAGTTTTTGCTTTTTGAGATACAACTATTTAGAATGAGTGTCATGCCATTATTAAATCAATAAAGAGAAACATAGGTTAATTTTCACAGGAAAGCATACTGTTTATGATTATTGGAACAAAAAGTAAAGTGTATTTATGTTGTTTGTAGTTGGAGAGATTGATGCCTAGTGATGTTATTATATTAGGAGAATGGAGGAAAGGGTAGTTTGGAGACCTGGGAGTTTTGAGTTGAATCTTCTCTCTCATGACAGAAAATGAGTAGATACAGTGGCATAAATATTTAGGACTGTATAAGTAGCAGATATGGAGATAACTATCAAGGACTACGAAAGCAAATGGTTAGAAGTGTCTGCTGTGGTAAGTGGGGCTAGGACTATAGATTGTTTCTTCTTGTTATTAGTCCTTCTGTATTATTTTTGTAGTCATATATATATATTGCTTTGGATTTTTTTTTAATTCTTAAAGAAATTTCCTGGAGCCCTACTAATTCAGGATGGAAGTAAAGAAAGAAATTATGCTAGAAAGGCAGTATATAATTATAAGAGTTACTTCTAGTTTCAAGTCCCAGTTCTAAACGTAGGTGGGTTGCCTTAATAGATCATTTGCCCTTTTAAAACCTCTAAGTTCTCATCTATGAAAAGAGTCTAATAAATATTTCCTTTACTTCACAGGTGGTTATATGGATTAAGCGAGATAAAGCATATAAAGCTCTTTCCACAATGCACTTAATAAATACTAGCTATTATTATAAAATTATATTCTATAAACATAATAGATAATATAAAATGTGCTTCCCTTTCACTTAAAAAGACAAAGATGCCGGGCTTGGTGGCTCAGCCTGTAATCCCGTGCCTTTGGGAGGCTGAGGTGAGTGGATTGCCTGAGCCCGCGGGTTTGAGACCCGCCTGGGCAGTCAGACCTCATCTCTAAAATAAATTAAAAAATCAGCCGGGCGTGGTAGCACATGCCTATAATTCTGGCTACTTGGAAGGCTGAGGTGGAAGGATCGCCGGAGCCCAGCAGGTCAAGGCTGCAGTGGCCAGTAGCGGCCATTGCACTTCAGTCTGGGTGACAGAGTGAGACTCCAACTCAAAAAAAAAAAAAAAGACAAAAATGTTGAAAAAGGAAGAGAAAGAGCGAGATGACACAGGGGAAAAATTTTTAAATGGTAGAATAACAAAAAAATAATTTTTAAATGCTGGGGTGGAATAGAGAACTCTAAGAAGAATTAAGAAAAGAGAGAGGAAAAGAGAAGCAAAAAGGGGGCCATAATATATTCTGAGATATTTGTTGAAGATAAACTACTTGTTATAGCTTGCCACTTACCTTTAGATAGAGGGCACAAGAATAATAAATGCATAATCATTTCCCCATATTTAATTTTTCAAAAACACATTTAGGGGGACTATGCTATGTATTGTAAGGAATACAAAAACTAAAAGATATAGGCAGGTTTCATAACTTACAGTCTGCTTAGGGTAGTTAAAACATACAAACATACATATCTGAAAAGCTAAATAACACTTTAAATCATATGTGATTATGATACTATGAAACTAAGTCAAAAAAGTAGAGGAAATGTAGGTATGCCAGTTGCCTCATTTTACAAGCTAAAGTTCAGTAAATATTGTTAATGTTAAAGGTTCAGTGAGCAAAACCAGACCAAGGACCTAGGTCAGGTTCACAAACAGACGGAATGATAATTCATGCTCAGTTAAGGAAAAAAGTTGTTTTTCCTTTTATCTGCTCCTAAAGTAGCTGATAAGCAGAAACACACTGCAAAGGCTATACATGAGAGTATAAGGATGTGAATAGGTGCACGTTGCTGCTCTTTGTGTCCTTTAAATCTCATGGAGCAGCTCCAAAGTTTGTGGTCTTGACAGCTCAGCAGAGCTATCCACCGAAGTTGAAGAAACACAGAATCTGGGACTTACGATGTTTTATGTATGTCAGTACACAAAACAACTTCTACTGCCACATAAGATAGCAACTCTGCTACTTAATGAGCCACACATCCAGGCCTACTCTTTGTGTTCTGTGCTGTAAGTTCTTGCTGTTTCAACAATGGGTCCTTCAGCTTCAGTTGCACTGCAGGTATTAGGAGATTTTCATGTGTGTCCACTTAAGAGCTTTCTGTGAACAGGTCTGGCCAAGGCTTATCTCAGTCAGTGTGTCAGTTACAATTCAGCAACAAGGAAAGAAAACAAGTTTACTCAAAGTAGTAAAGCAATAAAGAAAATACATTGGCTCAAATATTAAGACTGTCTAAAATAGTGGCAGGTTCAGGTATGGCTACTTCAGAGATTCAGGGATGTTATCAAGGACGCAGGTTCTTTCTATCTTTTTGCTCTGCAGTCTGTTAGCATGCCATGGTTACAAATATCACATGCAAACAAAACCATATCAAGCAGGACTCTTTCCAAGAGTCAGTAAACTTTTTCCTAAAGACTCTCTTAAAAAAAAAAAACAAAAGGAAAGAAAGAAAGAAAAAAAAAGATTCATATATATGGCTATCCAGAACCAAGTCACATGTATGCACTTAATCAATGACTGGCAAGGATTGACTTAGAGTGCTCATGGATTACCCCCTGGAGACATGTGATTTGTGATGGTTAGCTGAACAAAATCCTGTTCTGTCTTCACAGAAGGGGGGAGAGTAAATGGCTATGGGTTGGCAATAATAGCACCTAGGAAAATCAAGAAATTGAGACTTAAATGAATGATTTAAAATTACATGAGTAAATTCACAGTTGCAATCAAATAGTGAACTGAGGTAGTATAACTCCACTTTCTCCTGCCTTAAATTCTATCATAAAATGAAAGGCTGTCTATTTTAAGTGAATAAATTTTTATCAGTGTAAACAAAAAGAGGGAGCAAATACCATAGCACATTAAAAAATTAAGTCATTTTTAAATATAGAAAGCAAACATGAGAAAGCAATAAAAATTATCATATGCAAATAATATGAATGCTTACATAGAAAATCCAACAGAATCTATAGGAAACTTAGAACAAATAGAGAAGTTCAGCAAGGTTTTTAGATAAAATGACAAGAAACAAAAATTAATGGCAATTCTTTTTACTAGCAACAACCAAGTAGAAAATATAATTTCAAAATACATTCACAATGTACAAAACCTAGAAAATTATAAATCATAATTGAAAGGCAAAAGAAAAACTATTCATGAATTAAAATAAATTATATTTTCAAATTGGCTGTTGCTAGCAAAAAGATGGTAATTACTCCAAAATTAAGTACAAAATCCAGTGCAATTCCAGTAAAGTTTCAACATGGAATTGACAAACAGAAGCTAGATTTATTTTAGAAACATCAGTAATATAATCTTAAAGAAAAATAAGAGTACACTTACTCTACCAGATATAAAGATTTGAAGCAAAGCTTTAGAAATTAAAACAGTATGGAACTGGCAAAAGGATAGACATTTCTATCAATTGGAACATAACAGAACCCAGAAATATACAGGCATATATAGAGACTTAATAAGAAATAGAGGTAGATAGTGGGGAGAGGGTGGCCTGAATAATGAACATTAGTGTATTTGGCTATTCATGAGGGGGAAAAATTAAATTAGATCCTTACATGATGCACAAAAATAAACTCTAGTTGTTTTAATGACTTAAATGTAAATATAGGAATATCTCTGTAGCCTCTTTAAAAAGAAAAAAATGAAAATTAACGTTTGCATTAAGATTTTAAATTTATAAGACATCACAAACAAGGCTAAAAGTCAAGACAAAGGCTCAGAGAAGATATTTGCAGCCTCATATGACTGGCAAAGGATACTAATATCCTGAATACACAAAGTTCAAAATCTGGTATTTATAATACATTTACCCCATTGGATTGACATTTATCTCTTTACTTCTTATCATATCCTCTCCTTTCACCTTCCTCATCACAGGAGACTATAAGCATCTCACAGGCAAGAATTTAGGACAGTGCCTAATGATTTGAGAAAAGAAAAGGTCGTACTTCTTTTTATTGGATTTTAATAGCATCAGTTTTAGGCCAGGCATGGTGACTCACACCTGTAATTCCAGCGCTTTGAGAGGCCAAGATAGCAGGATTGCTCGAGCCCAGGTGTCTGAGACCAGCCTGAGCAACACAGCAGACCTCATCTCTACAAAAAAGTCAAAAAATTAGCCAGGTATGGTGGCGCATGCCTGTAGTCCCAGCGACCAGGGAAGCTGAGACAGCGACCCAGGAGGCTGAGGCTGTGATGAGCCATGATCATGCCACTGCACTCTAGCCAGGCGACAGAGTGAGACCCTGACTCAAACAAACAAAACAAACCAGAATGATTAAGGAAGGAGCTGGTGGTTAAGAAGTAATGCAAGATTATAAGCCTATGTAAGGTGTAGTATCTACTTACACCCCAAATGAGCAGACCCAAAAATATATCATAATACAAGTAATGGACTTCTAAAGTTCCATTTAGGGAAAAGGAAAACAGTAAAGATGGGGAGACTTTCTGTTTGTAGAAAAAGGTATAATATTGGCTTCCAAAAGATACAATTATTCTACTCAGTTTTGTTTTCTTCTCCAGCAAGGACACTGGTCTTCATATTATCAAAAGAAGAGTAATATAAAGAGAGTGTAACAATCAAGACAGATAAAGATATATCATATGCTTAGCTATCTTAAAACGTGTCAGGTCCAGATATGTTGTATGTTAGGGTACTGAAGAAAGGAATGGATCTGGTGTAAGAACCATAATTGATAATCCTTTATATATTATAGAGAATAGAGGTGACCTGAAACTAGAACTAGAATCAAAGGACAGAAGACACAAGGAAACAGATTTGATGTTCAGATTTCTGTCAATGAAAACTGCCTGATAAGAGTATAAGCTTCTTTAAAGAACACTTTGTCTTGGCAATAATTTTTGCATTGGCTGGATTAGGCTTTCTTAACTTGACACTTTAACATTTGGAGCTGGATAATTCTTGTTATAGGGGAGTTGTCCTGTGCATTGAGACGATGTTTAGCTGCATCGCTGACCTTTGCCCACAAGATGCCAGTATCACCTCCTCCCCAAGTTGTGAGATTCAAAAATGTCTTCAGACATTGCTGAATGTCCCTTGTGGGGCAGAATCACCCCTGGTTGAGAACCTCTGGGCCTTAAATTGTCTGTTAGGTTTACTTAATGAACTTCTTTTGTTTTTGTTTTTGTTTTTTTGTTTTTTTGAGTTGGAGTCTCACTCTGTCGCCCAGACTGGAGTGCAGTGGCCACTCCTGGCCACCGCAGCCTCGACCTGCTGGGCTCCAGCAGTCCTTCTGCCTCAGCCTTCCAAGTAGCCGGAATTTCAGGCATGTGCTACCATGCCCAGCTGATTTTTTGATTTATTGTAGAGATGAGGTCTCGCTGCCCAGGCGGGTCTCGAACCCACGGGCTCAGGCAATCCACTCACCTCAGCCTCCCAAAGGCGCGGGATTACAGGCTGAGCCACCGCGCCTGGCTGAATTTCTTGATAAGGCGTGGGGACTAACAACTTCTCTCATTCTCCAACTCTCCAAAACCTAAGATTTCCAAGGAAGTAAAGGATATAGTGATTCTTTTTAGGAAGGCTGTGTTGGAAGAAGTGGAACTTGACCCGCTTGTTGAAAAATAGGTGTTATTTTAGTAATTGGAGAGAAGAGGCAGGTCGGAGGGGGACAGATGTGCATAGCATTAGTCAAGTTGCCTACACAGATAGTCAAGGGGAGGAAAAATGAATAAGTTAATTCAAGGGCAGAAATAGACCCAAGTTTTCTATAACAGAAAGTACTTGTAGATTTCTCCTTTTTATAGTAATTCCTTCTACTTCTAAAAAAGACCCTATTAGTGCTTTTTAAGCTCTTTTCTCCATGCCCACCCATTTCATCCTTACATTATCTCACAATTCAAAGAATATATAGAGCTCAAGTTTGAGATCCCAACTTGCTACTCTTCATCACTAAATATTGTGTTTTTACCTGCTTTCACTTCCTACTCTCTTGCTTTTTATGATTGCTATTTATTCTGCCTCAAGTTAGCTCTGCCATCCTCCTTGCCACTTCACATTCTCATTCTTCAAAATACTCACTAATCCTCCTGGCCCCTGCCTTTGTGTCCCTAGATTATTAGCTCCCTGTGTACTGCTGTAGATGTCTCTATAGATGCAAGGTCAGCCTAGGGACGTGTGCATTGCACTGTTGTGTGTTGGCCTTTGCCTCTCAGTAGCGAACTCCCAGGAGACAGGAATTTGCTCACCTTTGAGCCTCCAAACTTTATACAGCATCTTGAATATACTGAATATTTTTATACATCTTTATAAAATTAACTTGGTTTATTTTGGTTTATGCCTGTGGTCTTTTAAGTTTAACAAGTATATAGATTTTGGTACTTAGGAGCCTTTTGACTTTTAAAACTATAATGTTAATATCTTTATTTTTGAGGTGATTCACAATGTTGTATCTTATTCCTCAATGCCTTAATGTTATAATTTTAATATTTATACTATATGAAGCTTTTCCCCAAGATTGGTTTGCTTTCTGATCTAATAAGTATCAGAAAATGAATGAGATCAGAATTAAGTATTGAGCTATTTGACGATGAGAGATTTAATCATTGTTCATAACACTTTAGATTCTTTTATAAAACTTTCATAGACTTTCAGGTTATATATATTGTATTAAAATATATTAATATTAAAGTAAAAAATTATATGAATATATTTTATATATAGTACACGCTATATATAATAATTATATGAATATATTTTTTATATAGTATACTTTATGTAAACATAAAGTACTGCTACTAATATTGTTACTATTATCACTCTGAATAGTTTATTCACATCAAACTTTTAAGCAAGAAAATACTTAAGTTATAGATTGTTTATAAGAAAATCTCACTTTTGAGGATGCCTGCTTTGTCACCAGATAAAGTTAAGGCATACCTATGACCTGAAACCTTAAGCCTGGTCTAAACTGATCATCTCAACCAGTGTTCCATAGAAGATGGTTCTGGGAGATAAATGTTAATGGTTATATGTCAGAAAAAAAGATTTGTGATAAATTATTTATATACTATATCCTCTTCTTGGAAATCCACAATGTGCTTTGGTCAATTAAAGGTATATAAAATTGCTGCAGCCGGACTCGGTGGGTCAGCCTGTAATCCCGTGCTTTGGGAGGCTGAGGTGAATGAATTGCCTGAGCCCGTGGGTTCGAGACCCACCTGGGCAACCTGGCGAGACCTCATCTCTACAGTAAATAAAAAAATTAGCTGGGCGTGGTAGCGCGTGCCTATAGTTCCAGCTACTTGGAAGGCTGAGGGGGAAGGATCACCGGAGCCCAGCAGGTCGAGGCTGCGGTGGCCGGGAGCAGCCACTGCACTCCAGTCTGGGCGACAGAGTGACTCTCCAACTCAAAAAAAAATTTTTTTTAAATTGCTGCAGTAAATAAATGTTTCACCTTGTGTAACCCATCATTTCCAATACTTAATACAGCACAGCATGCTATTTTCCTGGCACATCTATTAATATCCTGCAGAACAATGTTCTTTAGAACACCAATTTGGGAAATGCTGGGCTAAAGTAATTATTTCTTCTAGTTAAATAAATAACCCATTTTCTCAGACCATTTGTTTCTTACATAATTCTCTCTAGCTAATGAAATCATGCTAGATTTTCCCCAAATATGTACCCACCAGACATAGTACCTCCGAATGAGAGTACCCTCCAAGTATCTCAACTTTCCATTCATCTTCCAAACCTTTGTAGAATGTGCCTTAATTGTATACTTGCTTTTAAAGTCACAGTATTTTAAGACCCAAGACTAATGTTTCTTTTTCTTTAATATTGCACTTATCTGAAATAACTACTAACATATTTTTAAATTACAATAAACGTGTGCATATATATACATGTGTGTATGTATTCTACTTGCAAATATTCTGCCATATTTAGTATTCTAAAGGCAATACATATTTGATAAATGTTGGGAATTGCTAGACTTTTGTCAAATAGGAAAAAAAATCTTACTAAACCTGTGACACTAAAACTTTAGTAATCAATAGAAAGTTTGTGTTAGTCTGTAAGGTCCATGCTATTTTTGTGTGTAGAAATATGATATCTCATTGTTTCCATGTTTCTTTAGTTGATACATCAAAATCGGCAAGCTATCTTAAACCAGTTTGCAGCAACTGCTCCTGTTGGCATCAATATGAGATCAGGCATGCAGCAGCAAATTACACCTCAGGTAATGTGAGAAAACCCAACATGGTTAGTACTTCTCCAACCCAACCAGTGTTTCTTAATGTGTTGAGTGTCTTTGAAAGGGTCTGTGAACTGATCTTTTAATGATGTTTGTAGTGTAGTTTTCTTCTAGAATGAATTAATAATCTACTTGTGATACTGCTTACTGGTATTTGATCTAAAGCCAAGTGTTCTTTGTTTTGTTTTATTGTTTATGTTGCCATTGTTATTGGATACCAGATGACTAAGTAGAAAACTCTTATTGCTGTACCGAATAGCACCAGTAAAAAGAAGCCTCTGTTATGAAACTGTTTGAATGGTACCTGAAACCTGACCAAAACCCAGCGAAATTGCTAAGCTGTCTTAACTGTCTAGTGTACTATGCTCAATCTGAGCATCAGTATTTTCTTAGCTTTCATTCATTTTTTAAAACTTTGTACATAAGCTCATTGGAACATAAAAAGAACCAGGTAGCCTTCCAAATGTTATCCAGTACTCAGTCCCTACTTTACCCCCACACATGCTTTAACATTTTTGTTTCAACCACTTATTTATGTTTCATAACCGAGTTGATGTAAAAATGTGGAAGATTAGAGGTTTTAGAGAGGATTCAAACAAAACTCTTCTTTTCTCCATAAAATGGACTTACACGGATTTGGGGCAAATACAGGAAGCCGACTCCAATCAAAGGGATAAATATAGACATACATCACTTAAAGATTGAAATACTTTCTGAGAAAGGCATTATTAGGTGACTTTGTAGTTGTGCCAACATCACAGAGTGTACCTATATAAACTTGGATGTCATAACCTACTACTCACCTAAGTTGTATGTGGTAGCCTGTACAGCATGTAACTATACTGAATACTGTAGGCAGTTGTACCAAAATGTTATTTGTGTGTCTAAACATGGAAGAGTTATAGTAAAAGTACTGTACTATCATCTTACGTGGCCACCATTGTACATGCCATCCATTGACTGAAACATCATTATGCAGTGCATGACTGTGTTGACAGAAGTGGTTGGTTAGCAGCAGATACTGGCTCTTTATGGATCCATATTTGGGGTCTTCTTTCTTATAAATTATAAATCTCAGTGTTAGCTCATTCAGGAATTATTCGGTTGTAAGGAAACAAAACCCCACTTTTAGAATTTACATAAAGGTAATTCCTGTCAGAAAATCATATTTCACGGTCTCTTCCAGTTTGAACTGTAACTAGTTGGCAAGTTTAATTTTAACGGAGCCGTATGTTTTAACCACATCCTCAGTCTGAATTGACATTTTCTGAAAAAGGTTTTATTGACATGCCATATTGCTTTGCATGTTAAATCACTGAAAAGTGATTTCAACCTAATTTTACCACGTTTTCCCCCTCATCTCTAATATTATAGCTATTAAATCACTTAATGCTAATACCTGAAATAGTCTTGCAGTGCAATAATGATATGAAATGGCTGTTTCCACTGATTTCTTTTTATTCATTTATTTCTAGTTTATTTTTAAGTGATAATTTATTAGACATTGGATCCTGGATTTCTGAGTCTTCCTTTTTAAATTATATTTGTGTGTTTTTTCCTCATTGTAAAGGTAATGCATTTTCATTGTAGATAATTTGGTAAATACAGAAAAGTATAACGCAGAAAATTAAAATAACCTATAATCACATTTTATTTTAAATGAAGCAGGATAATGATCTCAGTGAGAAAATGGGGAAGCTAAATTTCTTCATATTAGAAAGAGTAAATTTTTTGGAATTGAAAAAGGAAAAGTCTGTTAACAATCTAATATCAGATAAGATAGACATTATCAAGCACATTCTCTTTCACTTCCTTACAGTCTTAATGTTTCTCTTAATGGTTTTCATGGCCAGTATTATAGTACTAATCAAAATGTACTTTATTTTGTGTGACTTTTCACTGAGAATTTACATTTAACCAGTTATAATAATGTTTTAGCACTTCTCGACTTCTTTTAACCTATAAAAATGTACTTATTTTTTCTCCTGTGATTATTACTTAAGGGGTTTTTGTTCCTTTTCTGTTTTAGTTATAATTGCTATATATTTTGTTGTCCCAAGCTACTAGGCTTTATCCTATAAGCTTTCCAAGATAAATAGTGATTATAATAATTTTAATAAGTGAGAGTTTTTTCTCCTTTCAGCCACCCCTGAATGCTCAAATGTTGGCACAGCGTCAGCGGGAGTTGTACAGTCAACAGCACCGACAAAGGCAGCTAATACAGCAGCAAAGAGCCATGCTCATGAGGCAACAAAGCTTTGGGAACAACCTCCCTCCCTCATCTGGACTGCCAGTTCAAATGGGGAACCCCCGTCTTCCTCAGGGTGCTCCACAGCAATTCCCCTACCCACCAAACTATGGTACAAATCCAGGAACCCCACCTGCTTCTACCAGCCCGTTTTCACAACTGGCAGCAAACCCTGAAGCATCCTTGGCCAACCGCAACAGCATGGTGAGCAGAGCCATGACAGGAAATATGGGAGGACAATTTGGCACTGGAATCAACCCTCAGATGCAGCAGAATGTCTTCCAGTATCCAGGATCAGGTATGAGGGTCACAACTTTATGTTATTCTTATGAGAAATCCATACAGGCCGGGTCCTTCCCTGTATTTGTTTCTGTTGACTGACATTGAGTCAGGTGCTGAAGAAGAAAGACACTGACACAGGAGTCAGGAGATCCAGGCCCCAGACTCAGCTTTTGCCAAGATTAAATTATTTGAGGCTTAACTACCTTTCCTAGGTGAAATGACTGAAATGGAGGAACCATAAGGGTCTCTCTGACTCTAAATTTTTTTAAATTTTGTATGCAAAGCATCTTCTCTTAGTTGTTTCCTTTTTTATGGATCTCTATCAGAATCTAATGAAAACCTCTCCAGACAGTGGCTTTTACTACATTAATTTAAAATTTGCATATAGGTTTTTCATTTTGAGAGATTTTGGTTTTGATAGTTTGCATGAGGATAATCAATCTCTACAGAGTATCTCAGACTTCGCATTGCTGTCACCACTCTTAGCTGCTGTGATTGAAACTTCCTCTGTGATCTATCACAGAAACAAAGAACTAAGTACCACATATTCTCACTCATAAGTGGACCCTGAACATTTACCATAATACTATAAGAAAGGGATTGGCAGTAGCCAGAAACTGCCAGGGGAGGGGGTACATAACATCATTAAGGGTATCTGATCTCAAACCAGGTGAAGTGGAGACCAAAGGGAGGCCCAAACTTTACCTGTATGATGACCACTTATATACCTAATCCTGAGTTGTACCCCACATCCTTAAAATATTTTTTTAAATCTAATTTTTTAAAAAAGATTAAAGAGAACATACAATTATCTATTTTGAAAAAAAACCAAGAAACTTCCTCTGCAGTATCAGTTAACTTTTTACTTTGTAAAAGTTTTTTGGCTGGGCTCGGTGGCTCAGCCTGTAATCCCAGCACTTTGGGAGGCCGAGGCGAGTGGATTGCCTAAGCCCGCGGGTTCGAGACCCGCCCAGGCAACTTGGTGAGACCTCATCTCTACAATAAATCAAAAACTAGCGTGGTAGTGCGCGCCTGTAGTTCCGGCTACTTGGAAGGCTGAGGCGGAAGGATCACTGGAGCCCAGCAGGTCGAGGATGCGGTGGCTGGGAGCGGCCACTGCACTCTAGTCTGGGTGACAGAGTGAGACTCCAACTCAAAAATAAATTAAAAAAATAAAATAAAATAAAATAAAAGTTTTTTTTCTTTTTTAGTCTTCATTTGTACTATATGTTTTCTATGCTCCTTGTTGTGGATGGTGATATCTTATTTCTTTTCTATCACTTTGAGATTCTAATAAGTAGTGGCAGCAATACACATTTGATTGATCTACCATGTTTAATCAAACTTTTATGCAAAATTAATAGCCAATTCCTGAAAATGTAAATAAATTCCTTGATTATTTAAACGAAAGAAAAGGTACATTTTAAGGCTGCTTAAAAATTAATTTCGGTGAGAAGACTGCTGTTTGACTTGAATAAAATGTTGAAATTATACAGAGATTTTTGACATGGCAGTATGTTTATCAGCTTGGCAGTCAAATCACATTTAGGGTTTCCATTCTTTTTTTTTTTTTTGAGTTAGAGTCTCACTCTGTCACCCAAACTGGAGTGCCGTGGCCGCTCCCGGCCACCACAGCCTCGACCTGCTGGGCTCCGGCGATCCTTCCGCCTCAGCCTTCTGAGTAGCTGAAACTACAGGCGTGCGCTACCATGCCCGGCTCGTTTTGATTTATTGTAGAGATGAGGTCTCCCCAAGTTGCCCAGGTGGGTCTCCCGCGGTCTCAGGCAATCCACTCACCTCAGCCTCCCAAAGGCACGGGATTACAGACTGAGCCACCAAGCCCGGCTGGGATTTCCATTCTGATGGCAATAAGTTTTAAAATCCTTTGACAATGAAATTAAGTATGCAAGGAGACTTGTGTCAGAAAGCACCAGAAGTTTCTAAGCCATTTTAATCAAAATTATGCAACACCAATTTCTTTGTCCTCAAGACAATGGAGTCATCTTTGGCTGGTTTATATCACTGACACTATCTGTGTGGGCAAGAAAAGAATTACAAATCCATATTTTAATTATATGATTGTCTGAACAAGAGTGGTCTTGAAGAGTTTTATTTCCATGTGTCTTACAATTTCTGTATGCAGAGAATTTGACAAGGCCTTTTCGCTTTACATTAGCTTTCAGAAGTCCTCCAGCATTACAAGACTTGTGTAGTTGTCTGCTTCCCCATTCCTCTTCCAAAACAACTTAGCCAAAACAGCAAATAGATTTTTAGCAGCATTTATTTTTTTATGTTTTCAAATCAGAGTCTCACTCTATCACCCTGACTGGAGTGCAGTTGCACGATCATGGCTACCGCAGCCTCCACCTTCTGTGCTCAGGTGATACTTCCAAGTTACTGGAACTACAGGCACATGCCATCACACCCGGCTTATTTTTTGATTTACTGGCCACCACATCTGGCCTATTTCTATTTTTTTTAAGCAAAAATAGTCCTTAGTATAACTTGATGGTGAATTTATTAATAGTTGACTTACTTGCAATTAGTTTTTTCCCCTAAAGAATGAGATGAGTCTTTTGATTTAAGGCTCTACAATCAATATCATAAATGCAGCTAAAAATCTGGCTGGACGCAGTGTTCCACGCATATAATCCCAGCACTTTGGGAGACAGAGACAAGGGGATTGCCTGAGTCCAGGGATTCGAAAACAGTCTGGTCAACTTGACGAGACCTTGTCTCTACAAAAATATTTGAAAAATTAGCAAGGCGTGATGGGTGTATGTGTGTAGTCCCAGTTATTCAGAGGCTGAAGTGAAAGGGTTGCTTGAGCCTAGGAGGTTGAGGCTTCAATGAGTCATGTTTGTGCTACTGTACTTACTCCAGCCTGGGCAAGAGAGTGTGACTGACTCAAAAAAGAAAAAAAAGTAGAAATAGTGCTTCTCTCAATTTTCAGTCATGTACTTTAAAATTTCTTCTCTGGAAAGCCAAGAAAGGAGAACTTCCTATCCTGCCCCCATTCCTTGACACAGCCAAGTGAAAAGGAGGTGCTTCAAAGGTCTGGTTCTGATGAAGTTAATGAGGTTTCTTTCAGGACTGTGGGCCTAGCCTTTGATCTGTTTTGTGTCAATATAAACATAGTGAGTTGAAATAATTGTGTGGGTGGAGCTTCCTTTCTTTCCAGGTAGCATGACCAGATGTGTTGCCACCCATGTAAGTATTCTGTCTGGTGCCTGGATTTTTCAATCCTCAAAAAATAAGAATTTTTCTTTGATAAAGTCAGCATTCATACTACAAACAAAACCCAGAAGCTGGGTACAGTGAAGACCATAGTAGTTTCATCCAGTTGCAGACTGAAGTGAAGTGGCAGGGCTGTCAGCTCTTTCATGAACTACTTCACAATAATACTGGGAAAATGTTTAGTGTTTCTGAAGAGAATAAGAAGATTTAAAGAGGTAGTATTTTTATTTAATTTCTTGTAACACTCTAAACTATAAACATGCTCCAACATGATCAGCAGTCTAGTAGAAGTCTTCTAGACCAGGTCTTGTGTTGGCAAAACTTCAAGTTCTGGAAATGTTCCAACCTTTCCAAATCAAGTGTTAAAAAAAAAAAAGTTAATTGTATCTTAAGGAAATCCACATATAAGGGCTCTTTGGCTTTTTTATGTTTTATGCTTGTGTTGCCAATAAACTTTCCATATGAAAGTACTAAAATATCAGTGTCCCAGTATATTTCAGTGTTTGACATACTAAGGTGAGCCTAATCCAACCCACCTGTTGTTGTAAATAAAGTTTTATTGGAATACAGCCATACTCAGTAATTTATGTATTATCTAAGGCTGGTTTTCACAGAGCAGAGTTGAGCAATTGTTACAGAAACTTACAGCCTGCAAAACTGAAAATATCTGACCCTTTGCATAAAAAAAGTTTGCTGATTCCTGTGTTAATCAATGATAGCAAAGCCAAAGAATAAGTACATTAACTTTACTTTGGACCTAAAACTGCTCTAAAAAATAAAGTCCTTTTTAAAATAATAAAATCAAAGACCAACACTAAGGCGACAACAACAACAAAGCAAAACAATGTCACCTGATAAGGAAAACTGTCCATTCCAGAATTTGGACAATTAGAATGTGAGATGAGACCAGAAAGAAATAACAAAAACCATGCTGATGTACTTGAAGTCTTTCATTTATTATTTACCTTTGACCCCACAGACTAATATCCGTAATATGTGTCTTCCCCCATGAATATATTTTTGCTGAGAGAAATTATTTCATCATAAATAAGTTTAAAAACATATTAAGAACAACAAGTGGGAAGCTGGGGCCAAGCACAAACTCTGTGTCTGGGCTCCCAAGCCACCACCTCCCTCTACAGGCAGCATCAAGAGTGAGAAAGCTTTTGTGGGAGGTTCTCTCAAGGCAAATGCAGAGAACAGAAAAGCTGCTAGGCACAGTCCCTTGGAATTGGTGGGTCATTTGCAAGGGATGCCCTTTGTCATGGACCTGCCCTTCTGGAAATTACCCTGAGAGCCAGGGAAGGGGCTCAGTGAGCTTCTGGAGCCTTCTATCCCCTCCCAACTCAACATCAAGCAAGCATTTTACAGGAAGCTTTCTAAACTCCAACTAAGTTCCACCAGCTTTAATTATTCCTCCAGCTCACCTGCCTTCCCCAGAGGCCTTGCTGGAAGTGTAGCGCAGCTGAGCCACAAAACGAACTTCAGTGCAAGCCATAGCGCATCACTCTCCTTGCAGATGTTCACTGACAGCAGTGCAGTGGAGAGCATCTCGCAGCAGTGTGCGTGCAGCCTGAAAGCCGTGATCATGTGCCAAGGCTGCGGTGCATTCTGTCCCGATGACTATATCGGACCCTCAAAGCTCTGTGTATTGTGCCTTGTGGTGAGATAATAAATTATGGCCATGGGGAAAAAAAAAAGAACAACAAATATTTTTAAGACCACAATCACAATAGTTGAAACTGAAGATGTAGAATTAATGCAAAGACAATCAACATAGAAATGAAGATGATGGCAAAACCAAACATTAGACTCACCTCTAGAGTTATAAATGAAAAAAAGTTTCTCCATATATTCTAAGTAAAAAATATGTACCAAAGATTAACATATAGAGGAAGCAGCAAGAAGAAAATGTGTAGCTTTATTTATATAATCTTTACTACCCCCAAAATAATTAACCATTGAGTGAAAGAAAAAAACTATAAAGCTTACAGTTGGGTCCACTTACAGAGAAAGTTTTAAATATTTTTTAAAGTGTAGCCTATAAAAAGCCAAAAATGAGTAAATTAATTCATTTCTGACCAGATTAATCAAATGAACATTTTTTTAAAAAGCATATTAACAGTGACAGAACACAGTAAAATATTATACAGGTATATACAATTGTACTTACCAAGTGATGTTAAGAACATAGAGATGTAATGATGAGAGAAAGAAGCAGATCTCAGAATTATGCAAGATTTTCTTGAAAAAGATTTAAAGGAATTATACTAAATTACATGCAGTCAAATTTTGGCATTCTTTTTTGTTGTACCTTATAACTTTCTGATTTTTAAATCTCTGCCTTAAAATTATTTAACTGTGTGATGTATTTTGTCAGTAGAAAAAAAGAAAAAGAATACAGAAGGCTGGCATAACAGAAAACATATAAAAGGAAACCCATTTTTACTCTTTTAAATTGTTATGGATCTCTACTTTTGGCCAAGATGGAGTATCAGGATCTGGATTTATTCTCCCTTCTGAAACAAACAAAAAAATCAAAGTACATTAAACAACAGTTATCAGATTGTTCAGACTGTTACTGCAGAGAAAAGGAAGCCAGCTGGAGCCAGGTGGTTTCCCTGACTTGAGGCAATGGAGACAAAAGTCCCAGAAAGCCAAAGCAGCTGGTGGTGGCAGGGTCCAACACAGGAGAGGACAGAGCTACACAGTGAACTAGAGGATATGCAGAGTCCCGTTATAGTCTTCAGCTGTGACCTGATCAGTGTGTGTGTGTGTGTGTGTGTGTGTGTGTGTGTATGTATGTATGTGTACATACAAATCAAGGCCAAAGATAACCACCTGAAAAGATTAGAGAGAACATAAGTTTAAAATCCACACAGGCCCAATTCCTCTAACAGCCAGAATAAAAAACCTCACAATTCATGGGGTATCAAGCAAAATGCTCAGAGGTGTTTTGCCTCAGGCTAGGGAGAAATAAGCCCTAGACTAAACCCTGTTCCTGTCTCTTTAGGTACAACATCCAAAGAATTAAATTGTTCCCATGTAAGCTAACCACAGCCCAGACAAAGGCCAAAAATATTTAAAGGAATTTTTAAAAAATCTAGCACATAATAAAGTAAAATTCACAAGATCTGGAATCTGATTTTTAAAACTACCAGCTATGCAAAGAAGCAGGAAAATACAACCTGTAGTGAGGAGAAAAATCAGCCAATCAAAAGTCCAACCCAGAAAGTACAGATGAATAGGATTAGTCGACAGAGACATTAAAGTAATTATAAATGTATTCTCTATGTTCAAGAAGCTAGAGGAAGCTTGAACATGTTAAGTAGAGGCATGGAAGATATAAATGAAACCATAATCAAACTTACAGAGATGAAAACTACAGTGTCTGAGATGAAAAATATACTCAATGGGATAAACAACATATTAGAAATTACAGAAGAAAAAATTAGTAAACTAGAAGATAAAACAATAGAAACTTATCCAAAATGAAATCATAGAAAAAAGAATGAAAAACTTGTAATTTACTCTAAACTGATCTTATAATTCAGTGTAATCCCCATCGGAATTTGGAGAAATTGACAAGCTTATCCTAAAATGTATATGAATATGCAAAGGACCTAGAATACCCAAAACAATCTTGAAAACAAAGTTGGATAACTACCCTATTTCTAAAATTACTATAAAATTACAACAATCAAGACAGTGTGGTATTGGTTTAAGAACAGAGATAGATCACTGGAACAGAATAAAAAGTCCAGAAATAAACTCTAATTTTTATGGTCAGTTGATTTTCAATATTGTTATATCAAAAGGCTGCTAATAGGCACTATCCTAATAAAAAAGAACAAGCTACTGATAAACGCTACAAATGGATGAACCTTAAAAACATTACTAAGTGAAAAAAAGGCCAGACCACAAAAGACCACATGTGGTTACATGTATATGGAGTTTTCCCAAGGAGGCAATCTGAAGAGATAGAAAGCAGATCAGTGGTTACCCGGAACTAGAGGTGGGAGCCAGGATTGACTACACACAGGCAAGGCAATTTTGGGGGTGATAAAAATGTCTAAACTGATAATGATGATGGTTATACAACTCCACAAATTTTCTAAAACTATTAAGTTGTGCAGTTACAATGGGTATATTTCGTGTTGTATAGATTATGTCTTAAGAAGGGAGAGGGAAGAAGAGTCTACAGAGAAGACTGAGGAGGAGGGGCCAATAAAACTTCCTCATTTTTCATTTTCATTAATGGGTTTTTCTTACCTATTTTTCCCCTTTTCAAGTTGCATTTTTCTTACAAGCAAGTCATTGTGTATGTTCATATATTTTTTACACGTAAAAATTCATATTATCAAAAAAATTCATATTAGCAAAAAAGAAAAGAAAAAAATAATATGCAGTCCAGCTACACAAATCAGTACCTTAGTGAATGGAAAGCATTCTTCCAAACATTTATGTGTATTTATCTACCTGTTTATACTGAGATTTCCTGCCTTCTTTTAAGAAACTAAATTTTTTTCCTACTCTGTTGAATAAGATATTTGTAAGTATATTGTAATTGATCCTTTGGGAATTTTTCCTTTATGGGGTCAATAAAGGTGCAATGTATTCACATAAATTAATTTATGTCAATTTGCAGGAATGGTTCCTCAAGGTGAGGCCAATTTTGCTCCATCTCTAAGCCCTGGGAACTCCATGGTGCCGATGCCAATCCCTCCTCCTCAGAGCTCTCTGCTCCAGCAAACTCCACCTGCTTCTGGGTACCAGTCACCAGACATGAAGGCTTGGCAGCAAGGAACAATAGGAAACAGCAAGTAAGGGCACAGTTTCTATATATGAGCATTCCTAATAGTTTGCAGTCCTGCTTTCATGGGCTGGTTGTATTTCCACGGTCTAGGTAGAAAACTATTGGCTACTACCATTTACATGGTAGAAGGAACTGAATTTTATGTTATCAGCAAAGAAAAAATAATGATTTTTAAATCATTTTTAAATCTTTTAAGTATCAAGTCATTATTTATGTGTCTGCAATACAGAAAAGTGGTCTAGTAGCCCCAACCTTTCTGTCTTACCCCAGCACACCTAAAATATATGAAGAGCTCCCATCAGTAACAGAGCTTCTCTGGGACAGATGTCAAATGGGTACTTTTTAAGAAGTCTTTCTTTATAAGAACACATACTCTTACAGATCTAAAGCAAGAATGGCAAAATGATCGAATTCAATATAACTGAGTAGTGAGCACTCAGAGATTTCACTCTTCGCAATGTGGTTGAAGAGTTTATAACAACGAAAGGTTTTAAAGCTTCTTGGGTTATTCTGCCTTACCCCTGTTTGAGTCTCAAGATTTTCAGTGGCCTCGTCTTACCCATTTTACTTAGAATTATCTCACCAAAGTATATTTTTTCCAAATCCTGACTGCTGAACTTTTCACACATCACTTGAATTTTGTAAGTATTTTAATTTGGTTGTGTCTTGGTTCTAATGACAGGGAAGCCGTTTGATCTGACAACATAATAAGTAAGGTAGTTAAAGTTGAAAACGTAAGACTATATTCTTTTAAAGTTCATTGAAAGGTGAGAGAAGAAATCTTCCTGTTAGAAAACTGTGTAGTTCTCAATGAGGACCATACATAAATGAGGTAGACATGGAACCATCTCTGTAACATGCATGAGAAATTTAGTGTCCTAATGTATTCTAATCCCAGCCTCCTAAACTCACTTTAGATTCCATGGCTCATCATAATTACTCTCTTACAGGCACTTGCAACTCCCTTGCCCCACTCTCCCTCTGTTGCACTTGTGCCTGGGAAAACTCCCTAATGAAAACTCCCTAAACTCTTGCTGCATACCTCCACCTAAGCATTGAAATGCAGCTTGAAAAAAAAGTCATGCTGACATGTCTCACTAACCTTTTTTTCTGCTTTCCTTTATAGTTAAATTCTTTAAAAGGCTGTATCCATTTCCTCTCCTCCCACTCCTTGTTGAATCCATAAGGCTTTCATCCCTGCCATTCTACAAAAAGTATTCTTGTCAAGGTGGTTAATGTCTTCTTCAATGCCAGATGCATTGCTCATCAACAGCATTTGATATACTTGAGCATTTATCCTTTCTTCATTTGGTTTCTGGAACAACTTTCTCTCTTGAGAAAGGCAGTTCTCCTCTTATCACTCAGTCACCTTGATGATCTTCCTCATCTCCCTGACCTCCATTTGAGGGCCCCAGAGTGCATTCTAGGACCTCTTCCCCATAGTTACTCACTCTTTTGGTTACATCACCTAGTCTTACCACTGTAAATGCCTGTTTCTGCGCTTATGATTCACACATTTAAATCTGCAGTTCAGATGGCTCTCCTGAACACCATACTGTATATTCAGCTGCCCAATCACCATCTCCACTTTAAAGTCTAATAGACATCTCAACCTTAACATGGTAAAAACTGAAATGATTCTCCCCAAATTCTGCTCCTCTCTTACTTTTTCCCCTCTCAGTAAATGACAACTCCATTTTCTAATTGTTCAGAAGAAAAGTCTTTTCTCTTTATCTCACATCCCACACCAAGCACATCAACAAATCATGTCAGTTTTTTAGCAGCTCTCCCTTCTTACCTGTTGCACTTCTGCACCTTAGTGCAAGTCACTATGGTCTTTTTCCTGGGTTATTGCAGGAACCTCCTGTCTTCCACATTTACTCCACTCTCACTTAATCTCTACATAGTAGCCAGAATGATGCTTTTGAAACATGAAGCAAGGCTATGGCTCAAGCCTGTAATCCCAGCACTTTGGGAGACCGAGTTGAGAGGATTGCCTGAGCCCAGGGTTCAAGACCAGCCTGGGCAACTTGGCAAAACCTTGTCTCTATAATAAATCAAAAAATTAGCCAGGCGTGGTGGTGTATGCCTGTAGTTCTAACTACTTGGAAGACTGAAGCAGAAGGATCACCTAAGCCCAGCAGGTTGAGACTGTGGTGATTGTGAGGGTGCCACTACACTCCAGCCTGGGCAATAGGGTGAGACTCCAACTCAAAAAAAAAAAAAAAAAAAAAAAAA